>NC_058368.1:12692500-12992500 GCF_018350175.1 Felis catus
AACAAAGAAATTAAATACTTGCCTAAGAATATAGGAATTGTTAATATGCAGCTCCTGGTTCCTCCCCAGGCCAATTTTCTGGCACCAGAATACATTGCAAACTTAAGAAATTTAATGCACTGAAATAGTTTTATTTGGCAACAGAAAGTCTTAACATAATTCAATAAATGCTTATTGAGTACTCTAATGCAGCCCTAAAGCACCAGCCCTTTCAAAGAGTTCTTCCCATGTGCAGACTGGAGTGGATCAGAAAGAGGAAGGCTGAATTGGGGGTGTCGGAGCTCCAAACATCTTGGGGAGAGGGTGGAAGGCCAGTGGGACAGAGGAATGGTGATGGGGAGCTAATAGAGGAATGGGAAGAGGTTTAGGGATGCTCAGTGGTACAAGGGTTCAGCATGTTAGGGCTGGGGCTCTGATATGTGTGTCTCTAGAAACTATGACCAATGACTTTCAACTAGATTGAGAGTGATTCTTTGAACTTTAAACTCTCAGGACCTAACCTGAGCCTTTCCATCCAGGCTGCACCCACAACCTCCAAATTCTCTCTTCTGTAATAATTAGACCCAGCTGATATCCATCTACAGATTGAGCCCCATGCCAGTCTCACCTAATAAAAAAGGATTTAAGAAGCCATGCTCAATTCTAAGGAGTCACAGCATAAGTGACTACGTTTTCTTGAGCTCCAAATACCAATAACAGTTTCTCCCAGGTCCTGCGATGAACTTATTTAAACTACCCCCTCCCAAGAGTCCCAAAGACTTATCCAGAGCCCCAGTCTCTGGATAAGATTCCTATGTCAGGAATCACCCACCCAGAATGTCTCATGGGAGACATGGGAGGGCCACCTCCCATACCCAAGGTTGACAGAATCCCCAGTGGCAGCTGCCTGAGTGCTTCATGCAGCACCTGCTTCTAATTCCTGTAATGTTCTCCCACATAAACACCAAGAAACCCATTACGTTCTGAGACTCATAGAAAAATCATGGGCTTTTGATTCAGCAAGCCCTGCCTACCAAGCACCACTGGAGGTATCGTCTGAAGTCCTATCTCTGCCAAGGCTCTGTCTACCTTAATCGTCTCATTTCTGGTTGCACAAAAGCTAAAATAACATCTAGGACTATGATTTGCTAAAATAGTAAAAGTTAGAGTTTGCTTTTCTCCAGACATTACTAAAATATTAAGATTGTTTTAAATTAGTTTTTACATTGTAGTAATATATGCATAACATAAAATTTACCATTTTAACCATTTTTAAGTATATAGTTCAGTGGCACTAAGTACTTTCAGATTGTTGGACAGCCATCATTACCATCCATCTCCAGAACTTTATTAACTTCCCAAACTGAAACACCATACCCATTAAACACTAACTCCCCATTCACCTTTCCCCATAGCCCCTGGCAACTGCCATTCTACTGTCTCTATGAACTTGACTAGTCTAAGTATCTCATAAGAGTGGAATCAGAGTATTTGTCCTTTTGTGACAGACTTCATTTAACATATTGTCTTCAAGAGTCTTTCCACAATTTCATTCCATTTCGAAGCTGAATAATATTTCATTGTATGTATCCACCACATTTTGTGTATCTATTCATCTGTCAGTGGACACTTTGCCCACTGCCACTTTTTGGCTATTGTGAATAATGCTGCTAAGAACATGCATGTACAAATATGTCTTTGAGTCCCTGCTTTCCATTCTTTTGGGCATATACCCAGAAGTGGAATTGCTGGATCATATGATAATTCTGTTTAATTTTTTGAGGAACCGCCATACTGTTTTAAAATTACTTTTTCAAATTTTTAAAATATTTATTTCGGAGACAGAGAGAGACAAAGTGTGAGCAGGAGAGGGGCAGAGAGAGAGGGAGACACAATCTGAAGCAGGCTCCAGGCTCTGAGCTATCAGCACAGAGCCTGACACAGGGCTCAAATTCATGAACCACGAGATCATGACCTCAACCAAAGTTGGATGCTCAACCAACTGAACCACCCAGGCGCCCCTAAAATTACTTTTTGAACTTGATGTTGACCAATAGCATCTTGCCACCCTCATCTCTTCATACATACATATGAAGTACATCTTCAGAGATAAACTAAAATGAATTTGAATGCATGTTAGATACATGAATGCATGTAATTGGGGTTTCAGGAGAATGTTATTTCATCGTCTATGAAAAAGAGCTTAAGTGTGCCAAAGTTGGGGCAAATAAAAGTGCACGAGAGTCAACTAAAAAGTAGAACATCCCTATCCAGTAAGACCCGAAGATGTGGATTATCTAGAGAACATGTCAACTATGGAAGTCCACTAACTGATTTTAATAACCTCTCCCTGGCATAACATTTTAGAGAAAGATACCATGGGTTGAAAATAAAATGGATCACTAGGTTTAAATGTTTTTTTTTTTAATAGACAATTTAAATGATAATAAAAGCAGAGTTTGAAATACTATAAAGTTATGAAATAAATTATTAATATATAAAAAGTTATCCTTAATTTCAATGATACCTAAGTCTTTCTAAAAACAGCGAAGATCTTCAATCTAAGATAAATGAGATGTGCATTATATAGATGAAATCTACTTTAAACAGATGACTTAATGTGTACCTGAAAGAACAGATTTATTCAGGGGAACTAAATACCTAGTTACAGTTTATTGCAGAATAATAAACCAGCCATTTGGAAAAGCCTTGTGGTGTCAGCATGGCATGGATTTCAGCAATTATGAAATGGCTAGATTTTAATTCCCAGAGATTTAATCATACCCTAAAATAATCTCCTACAAATTCCTGCAAGACAGCTCTGTTAAAGAAACAAACAAACACAGCTCCTAACTGGGTTTCTACAAGTTGTGCTTAAACTACCATTAGAAGAACTAATCCTGTATTTATGTACTGGTCATGAATTGTATTTCTGAGATGTGTAGCCTGAGTTTGAGGCTCTTCCAGGTGTTACTCAACAGACTAAAGTCCAAAGACTATAAGCAAGTCACTATACAATGCGTGAATTAATACTCGTTACTAAGCTGTGATGTATTAAGCTGGTAGCTGTTGTTATCATCAGAGATTGCTCGTACATGGAAACAGCATGTATTCACCATAGAAAGTGATGTTATATTTGTTTTAATAATCTTATTTCAAATGCTAATTGTTGGTGTTATCATTCCAATCATGGGCAAAAATCTCCAAGTAAAAGGGTTAAATCATCAAATTATATTTTTATTTATATCCTGTTAAAAATTGCCTTATTCTATTAGAGTCATTACGTCAATGATTTAGGTCATGAACCCAAAGATATAAATGGAATGTCTGTAATCTACATATTATTATACTGTGTTATATTGTTATATTATATGTAAAATAATATATAATATTATTATATATTATTATATCATCTAATGTGCTTCTACATTTTTGGTTTAGAGAGTTTTCAAGAGTCTTCTCATTTAGTCATACAACCTTTATTCTACACTGTGGTGAGTAGGGTAGTAGGCATTGATAAAATATAGGGAAATAAGATTTTCTTCCTGCCCTCAAGAAGCTCAAAACATAGTCAGGTCAAATTTGAATGAATGTTAATGCTTATTAGTTGATAGATTTGAACTGTGGCATATCTTATTGACAGAAGAATAAATGAGTGTCTGAATAAAGCCATTGTTCTACACTTTTTCTTCAACAACCTGACTTTAATTCATGCCATCTTTCCAGCGAACCTCAGCCTCTAGGGCACTTGTGACATGGCCATCAGGTGGCCCATGATTTTTTCTACCCTGGCTGACATCAGTGTCCTTTTCTGCTAAGAGAAAAGTACTCACAGTTTCTTGACTTCACAGTTTCTTGTGAGTACTCACAGTTTCTTGACTTCAACCCTGAGATATTCTGTGCCCTATAACCCAATTCACACAGCCCCCTTTGAATTTTGTGTTCCCTAGAACTATTGCACAGTAAGAGAAAACACCTGGCTTGATGAGTGTCAAGTTTACCCAGGAACATTTGGTTTGATGATAGAAACAAAAGGCTAAGGTATAGAGGACCAAATTCTGATTCAAACTGTCTCCGAATGTCTCCGAAGGCAAATCTCATTGTTGTGCCCTTGGTGAGGCTCCACCTCGAATGATTTTTGCCCATTTAACTCATTAATATCTTTTTGTTCATTCATTTATCCCTCTAATAGTATATTTTATTATAATTTTTTGCTTATGCATCTATTATCCCTATTACAACCAAGGTCTTCAAATCTAGAAATAGTGGTGGTATCATAGGACACGAGAGAAAAAGCTTTAGCTTTTTCATAATTTCCATCAGTAATTTCTCCCCCACCTGGATAGAAACATAATTGATATTTTCTCAGTCTTACACAAATAATGAACAGACATTTCCAAAAACATTTTTCTGATTTTTATTTTTTTAATTTGATTTTTTTTTTTTTTGAGAGAGAGAGAGAGAGAGAGAGAGAGAGAGAGAGAGAGAGATCACAAGCAGGGGAGAGGCAGAGAGAGGGGGTGGAGAGACAGAATCCCAAGCAGGCCCCATGCTCAGCACAGAGGTTGACAAGGGGCTCGATATCATGACTGGGAGATAATGACCTGAGCTAGTATCAAGAGTCAGATGCTTAAAGGACTGAGCCACACAGGTGCTCCTCACTTCGCTAATTTTTAGACTGACTTGTAACAAATAATCTGAGTTTAGAAACCTCACTTGAAATGGAAACATAGTTTACTGACAAGTTTCTTAGCTCCTAAATTGTCATATCTAAACTTCTAGATAGAAATTCTGGAGGTACCACCAGACAGAAGCTAAGTCTTTTCCTCCTCGGGATTATCAACTTGTAAATCTATGCCAAGAAAGCAAGAGCCCTCCTTAAATGTTTCCTGAATAATTCATAATCATAAGACATCTGGTTCTCAAGAGCATTCTTTCCTTTACCACAAACTAAGGGAATATTCATGATTTGCCATGATTTAAGAAAGTTTCTGGGAGTGATATCTACAAGGCGGGAATTTCAATTGTGGGAACTTCAATTAAAAAACCATCCAGTATTTTCTCCTTCAACTTACCTTGAGAAACAGCCCCTTCCTTTTCATATTGTGCTTGGTTTTATTTCAAGCATCCTGACCCAACTATATTTATTTTTGCCTTCATTGATTTATTTGAAAAGCAGCGATTAAGGAAATACCGCATGCCAGCCTTAAAAGTTTTTACATGTTCTGTGAACGCCCTCTGCACTGATAATACTCACAACACTGGGACTAGACCATTTTCCTTGGGCAGCCCAGAAGCTTCCAAAGAAACACATCTCAAACTCTTTCCTTTAGCTAAAATCAAATGACATTTTAGGATTTCAGCAACATTCTTTAAAAAAGATTCCTACTCTTTTTTATCTTTTATGGACACTTCTCTATTATTATTAGCTACTTAATAATATTGTTCACCAATTTCCCTATTAATAATTAAGAACTTCATTCCTAGAAGCTCAGGTAAAGTTAATTGGCTCTATCCTCCTCATTAAGTTTCTGGAAGGCACCATGGACACAGAATCCTAAATTTCTGTGCCTTGACAACCACATTTTCCATAAGGCCTTTTTATGTAGAAATTTAGTCAAAAGCAACAAAGTGTAAGGAGGCATTGCACACTGATTATTGAACTAGAAATGCGACATAGACACAGAGAGAAAGAGACTGAAAGAGAAGACTCTTCTTTAAACTTTTTTTTTTTAATTTTTTTCAACGTTTTTTATTTATTTTTGGGACAGAGAGAGACAGAGCATGAACGAGGGAGGGGCAGAGAGAGAGGGAGACACAGAATCGGAAACAGGCTCCAGGCTCTGAGCCATCAGCCTAGAGCCCGACGCGGGGCTCGAACTCCCGGACCGCGAGATCGTGACCTGGCTGAAGTCGGACGCTTAACCGACGGCGCCACCCAGGCGCCCCTTCTTTAAATTTTTTTAATGTTATTCATTTATTTTTGAGAGACAGAGAGAGAACACGCGCACATGCATGCATGTAGGGGAGGGGCAGAGAGTAAGTGAGACACAGAATCCGAAGCAGGCTCCAGGCTCTGAGCTGTCAGCACAGAGCCCGATGCAGGGCTCTAACTCATGAATTGAGAGATTATGACCTGAGCCTAAGTCGAATGCTAACTGACTAAACCACCCAGGCATCCCTTCTTAATTTTTTTAATGTTTATTTATTTTTGAGAGAGAGAGAGAGAGAGAGAGAGAGAGAGAGAGAGAGAGAGAGGCAGAGAGAGGGAGAAAGAGGATCCGAAGCAGGCTCTGCTAACAAGCTCTGCTAACAGTGCAGAGCCTGATGTGGGGCTCGAACTCACGAACTGCAAGATCATGACCCAAGCCAAAGTTGGATGTTTAACTGACTGAGCCATCCAGGCACCTCTCTTCTTTATAATTAGAATGCACACTAATAAATGTGGAAGGAATGGATAACTAAACAATCACCATTTTGCAACTCTTCATTTTAATTGGCTCATTTTAATTGGCTCTTCATTGGCATCAGGGTCAACATGGATGCTAAAACCCTGTGGCTGAAAGACTATCATGAAACTGAATGCCTACATGATCTCAAAGTTTCACAATGCAGATTATTTACAAATTACAAATGGAAAATGTACCTTTACGTCTAGTAATCATCATCTTAACTAGATGACCAGATAGCCTCACCAATAGGGAAACCTCCTGACTTTATTTGCTGCCTGATGTGGTACAATAAATATATAATATTACCTATGCAGTTTTCTTGCTAAAAACATTCAGTTTATATCAAATTATGAAGAAACAGTTATACAAATTCAGTTAATTCTGAATGGAACATTCTAGAAGATACTTATCTGAACTCAAAAATGTCAGTGTGACAAAATAAAGAAAGGGAGACAGACAGAGACAGAGAGAGAGAGAAAGAAAGAAAGCAAGGTCAAAGGCAAATGTATAGTGTAAACCTCAATTGGATCCAAGATTCTAAAAATCTATGAAAGATAATATTAAGACAATTGAAACTATTTAATAATAGACTATATTAGATGATAATCTATTTAATTCTCATGGGTAGTTGATGGCATTTTGGTTAGAATATAAATATATATATTTAATATAAAATTATATATAATATAATACAAAATATATAATATATAAATATACATAGTATTTATATATAAAATATATATAATAAAAAATTAAAAAGTCTTTATCCATGAGTTGCAAGTTCTTAAGTAACTAAGTAGTTCAGCATAAAATGTATATTTATGTTTTACACATGTGTATGTAGACACATATATACATACATATACATATATCCCCATACAAAGAAGAAAAACAAAAATGTAAAATGTAAACTTGTGAATCTAGGTGAAGGGAATACAGTATTCATATTCTATTTTTTCAACTTTTGTGTAAGTTTAATTTCTCAAAGTAAAAAGTAGGGGGAAAAACATACAAGATATCAACTTTTAACCAAAAGCATTATAATCAATTAAAACTGTAATAAAAATTATAAATTGACCTTAAAAAAAAGCCTGGTTTCTCCTGGCTCTGCCATTTAATAGGTGTGTGATCTTAGGTCACTTGGCTTAGAAATAATTTTTTTTTTATTTTTTTAATGTTTATTTGTTGAGAGAGAGACAGAGTGTGAGTGGAGGAGGGACAGAGAGAGGGAGACACAGAATCCAAAGCAGGCTCCAGGCTCCAAGCTGTCAGCACAGAGCCCGACGCGGGGCTTGAACTCACAAACTGCAAGATCATGACCTGAGCCGAAGTCGGACACTTAACCGACTGATCCACCCAGGTGTCCCAGAAATAAATTTTTTTAACGTATAAAGTAAGGAGATGATGCTCATAAAAAAAGGACAAAGAAACCAAGGGTATCCCAAAACTTGTGTTTTAATATCTTCTTTTAAGTACTATGGTATGAAAGGGGAAATGCTGAAATTATTTTCACTCTCCTCTCCTCCCTCCCTTTCCTTTCTCAAGTAAAATGTGCATCAAAGGAAAATGTGACTAGCTACCTTTCAGTTTTTAATACAATGAGAATTCCACTACCCTCTTCGTATAGTTGATGATTGCCATGTGCAGCTCAGGAGACGCTGGAAGATTTAAGGTGTAAAAACTAGAAAATTGTCACCTTATGATCATTTCTATTGTTGTATCACAATAGAGAATAAGGGTTAAACTCAATTAGCCATCTTCCCCATGTTCCAAAGAATGTTTTTTTTATTCTGCCGTGGCCAGCAGACCTTGATTTCTGTTGCTAGGAAACCTGGAAGGCTCTTTTAGTCCTCATGGAAACCACGCTTAATGCAATCACTTTGGTTGCTTATTTACTGGCTGTTTGGCTTGATGCCAACTCAAGGAAGGTTCACTTCAAACCTCTGCAACGTAAACTAGGAGTGGCAAACTGTGCTAGTATAGGGGCCTAGGGCAGGCTGCCCCCAAATATGCCAAAATAGCATACGGATTATTTTGAGTTTAAGTTACTTAAATAGCTAGCGCAAGAATATTCTGATTCTCCTTTGTCTCAGATGGAGGAAATAAATCCTTCATGTGAAAGGTACTTTCTCTGCACCAGGAGGTAGAGAGATATCTTCATCATCCAGGATAGGGAACTTAGGGTGGAAAAACCTATATAAGTAAACCTTGTTACTTTTACTAATCTATTACCCTAGCCCAAATTTTGTTTAGAATTCCTTACTAATTGAAGCTCCCAAACATAAGTTTTCTTTGTCAATTCCTCACAGATTTATGCTTCTTTGTCTAAAAAGTATAAAACCTGCCCACCTTGGTCACTCTTAGGTCCCATAGTATGTCCAAATTAAATTTGATTTTCTCCTGTTAATCTGTCTCTTGTCACTTTTTCTCTTAGACCAGCCAGAAGAATCTTGAAGGATAGAGGAAAATTTTTCCTTTTCAACACTAGCCCTAGGAGCTTTGTGAAGTGCCTCAGGGCTTCTTGAAGGTGGGAGAGGGCAGGAGGACAAGGGGGGAAATACCCACTCCCTCCTCAGGAAAGACAATTCCATTTTGATCTGCTTTAATGTTAAGCTCTATTTGAAGATAATATTTCATTGGGACATGGGAAGGAATTAAAAAAAAAAATCTTTGAGGAGCCCTGACCTAATCTACCACAAAACATACACCAAAAACTCAGAGAATTAACTTGCCCAAAGTTATGCAGCTCATAAACACCAAAGCTGTGGATTAAGCTCGTTCCTCTGATTTTAAATCTTTCCATTACACCACACTTCCTGTTCCTAGGATTGAGCAACCAACATAACTACACATACAATAGCAATATTTAAAGATAATATCAGAGTTTCATGAACAATGCTCTATGCTAATGGATTTGAAAAGTTTGACAAATGGATGATTTTCTGAACAGTGCTCCTCAGTGTGTAGTCAGCTGACTTGTCTGAAAACAATTTGTTACCAGTCTGACATGAAGTAAGTACAGAAATTGAGAGTAAGTACTTAGAACCAGGGAAAGCATTTTTTATACTGCTGCAACATCCAAGCACATAATTTCATATTTTACAAAATATTGGTCTGCAGTGAATTAAGAAAGTCTGTCTTAGAAAACTGCAACTTATAAAAACTGACTTAAGAAGAAATAGAAAATTTTAACAGAAAAATAAAATTTTAAACAAATTTAAAATTTACAGCCATATTCAAAAAATGGATTAATGGATCAACACCTATCCCTCTAACAATCCTCCAGTCCAAAATGGTTTATATGCAAATTCTCCCAAGCTTCCACTGAATGGATCATTTCTATTTTATATATCCTCTCTCAGATATTCAGACAACAGGAAAAGTAATCCAATTCATTTAATGAGGCCAGTATAATCTCATACCTAAACTAGACAAAGACAGTACAGGAAAAACAAACAAACAAAAATCCTAAAATCCGATCTTTCTCATGACCTTAAGTACAAAAATTCTAGAAAAATATAAAATCAAACCATGCATATATTATGGTTAAGTATTAAATTTGGATATTCTATTAATATGTCACAATATTGACAGTTTAGAGGGAGGAGTAACAAATCATTAATAGCTGAAGAAAACCAAGTAAGGAAAAGCAAATAAGCCAAAATTCATGAAAAGAGAAAAATTACTAGCCCACTAGAAAAAAAGGAACATTTTTAAAAGGTATCTTTTAAATCTGTCATAAATGTTAATAAAAATAAAACAAAAGCATACTCTTTAAAATCAGGAATGAGAAAGTTTTCCAGCTATCATTGTTTCTTTTCTGACGGTGCAGATTGGAAGTGGAGGAGGGGACAGTTACACTTATTAGAAAGACAGGACTAAACTTTCATCATTGGCATTACTCTCCACATAGAAAAGCCTAGAACTTATGCAAATTAATAGAACAAATAAGGAATTTTGGATTTTATTAAGATATTGCATATAAAATATTCTTTGATTAGTGTAAAAAGCAACAAATAATTAAAAAAATACAATTTTAGAAGTTGTAACATATTAGTAACTAAATTGGTAAGTTGTCTAGAAATAAATCTAATAAAAATGGATGATATTTCCAAAAAAATGTATCAAAGTTCACTGGAGGACATCAAAGAAGACCTCACTATTAGAGAGCTACGTTGTCTTCATGAATGGAAACACTCCATATTATACAGGTGTCAATTCCCCCCCAATTAATTCATAAATTCAATATAATTGCAGTTCTCTTCTCACCATGATTTTTTGAGGATCTGGACAAGCTGATTCTGAAATCTTATGGAAAAGTAAAAGGCGAACAAAAGCCAATAAAATCTAGAAGAAAGAAAAGGAAGAGGAGGAAGGAGTGGAGGAAAAAGAGATAAATAATTCATTTATAATAACTTTTGATTAAACTATTGCAATTATAAAACTATAGAAAATTGATCAATGAAAACATCTAGAAACAGACCCACAAATACAAGGAAATTTGTAATATGATAAGTGATATTATACAGTAGGGGGGAAAGGGTATACTTTTCAATGAATCATGTGGGATAACTGATTATCCATATGGAAAGATAAAATTAAGCCCTTACTTCATTTTATTTATAAATTCACATTCCCAGATGGTGTGAAGTCTGAAATTTAAGCACACACACACACACACACACACACACTTTAGAATGAAGCATGGAGGGATCTTTAGAATATAGAACTAAAGAAGCATTTTCTTTAAAAAATATTGTAAAATACTAGTAAAGTACAGAAATAATGTTAATAAAACTTGACTACATTAGAAAGTATATTTTAATTACATTAAAAATTAAAATTTACTATAAACCAAGTAAAAAAGGAAGTCACAGACTGGGAAGATCCATGGGACCCACATATAAATCCAAAACTCCACAAAGAATCTTTACAATAACAGAGTAAAAATATAGGCAAAGCACTTGAACAGGCAATTGAAAAAGCAAGAAGCACAGGGGAGCCTGCGTGGCTCAGTTGGTTAAATGTCTGACTTCAGCTCAGGTCATGATCTGGCACTTCAGGAGTTCAAGCCTACATTGGGCTCTCTGCTCTCAGCACAGAGCCCACTTCAGATCCTCTGTCTCCCTCACTCTCTTCCCCTCCCCTGTTTATACTCTCTCTCTCTCTCAAAACAAATACATAAACTTAAAAAAAAGCAAGAAGCACAAATAGATAATGGCATATGAAAATATGCTCAACTTCATTTGGTATCTGGGAATTGAAAAATAAAGCAGTGAAGTACCATTTGAAACCATCAGATCAGCAAAACATAATCTGTTGACACCAAGTTTTGGTGTAACGTTAAACATTACGTGGGATTAGTGCAACCTTCCTGGAGAGCAATTTGCCAATATTTGGCAAAGTTTACATTGAAATATGGTTCACCAATAGTATCTGTAATAGTATCTGTAAACACTAGACAGGAGTGCTGAGATGAATGTGTAAGCATATTGATTATGTTCTTTGTTTTACAAAATAGTGGGGGGAAATGCCTGCCCTTGAATAGATTAGATTTTTAAAGGACTCTTCTTTGAGAGAGTGAGCTGGAGTGCAAGTGGGGAAGGGGCAGAGGGAGAGGGAGAGAGAGAATCTTTCTTTTTTTTTAAGTTTTTTTTTAAACATTTACTCATTTTTGAAAAACGGATAGAATATAAGTGGGGGAGGGACAGAGAGAGAGGGAGACATAGAGTCGAAAGTGGGCTCCAGGCTCTGAGTTGTCAGCACAGAGCCAGACACATGGCTCAAACACACAAACCATGAGATTATGACCTGAGTCAAAGTCGGAAGCCCAACCGACTGAGCCACCAGGTGCCCCAGGAGGGAGAGACTCTTAAGGAGGCTCCATCTGACATGGGGTTCCATCTCCTGATCATGACCTGAGCCAAAATCAAGAGTCAGACACATAATCAACTGAGCCACCCAGGCACCCAAAATAATTTGTTTTATTTAAAGGACTATTAAATAATCTTAAAGCTAATCCTCATTAGGAGAGCTTTCCCCCTGAGATCAGGAACATGACAGGGATGTCCACTCTCACCACTGTTGTTTAACATAGTATTGGAAGCTCTAGCCTCAGCAATCAGACAACAAAATGAAATAAAAGGCATCCAAATTGGCAAAGAAGAAGTTAAACTTTCACGTTTCGCAGACAACATGATACTCTACATGGAAAACCCAACAGACTCCACCGAAAGTCTGCTAGAACTGATATATGAATTCAGCAAAGTCGCAGGGTACAAAATCAATGTACAGAAATCAGTTGCATTTTTATACACCAATAATGAAGCAATAGAAAGAGAAATAAAGAAACTGATCCCATTTACAACTGCACCAAGAACCACCAAATACCCAGGAATAAACCTAACCAAAGATGTAAAAGATCTGTATGCTGAAAACTGTAGAAAACTTATGAAAGAAATTGAAGAAGACACAAAGAAATGGAAAAACATTTCCTGCTCATGGATTGGAAAAATAAATATTGTTAAAATGTCAATACTACCCAAAGCAATCTACACATTCAATGCAATCCCAATCAAAATTGCACTGGCATTCTTCTCAAAGGTAGAACAAACATTCCTAAAATTTGTATGGAACCACAAAAGACCCTGAATAGCCAAAGTAATATTGAAGAAGAAAACCAAAGCTGGAGGCATCACAATCCCAGACTTTAGCTTCTACTACAAAGCTGTAATCATCATGACAGTATGGTGTTGGCACAAAAACAGACATAGACCAATGGAATAGAATAGAGAACCCAGAATTGGACACACAAATATATGGCCAACTAATCTTTGACAAAGCAGGAAAGAGTATCCAATGGAAAAAAGACAGTCTCTTTAACAAATGGTACTGGGAGAACTGGACAGCAACATGCAGAAGAATGAAACTAGACCACTTTATTACATCATACACAAAAATAAACTCAAAATGGATGAAAGACCTGAATATGAGACAGAAAACCATCAAAACTCTAGAGGAGAAAGCAGGCAACAACCTCTTTGACCTCAGCCGCAGCAATTTCTTACTTGACACATCTCCAAAGGCAAGGGAATTAAAAGCAAAAATGAACTATTGGAACCTCATCAAGATAAAAAGTTTCTGCACTGCAAAGAAAACAATCAACAAAACTAAAAGGCAACCAACAGAATGGAAAAGATATTTGCAAATGACATATCAGATCAAGGGCTAGTATCCAAAATCTATTAAGAACTCATCAAACTCAACACCCAAAAAACAAATAATCCAGTGAGGAAATGGGCAGAAGATGTGAACAGACACTTTTCCAAAGAAGACATCCAGATGGCCAACAGGCACATGAAATGATGCTCAACGTCACTCATCATTAGGGAAATACAAATCAAAACCACACTGAGATACCACCTCACGCCGGCCAGAGTGGCTAAAATGAACAAATCAGGAGACTACAGATGCTGGAGAGGATGTGGAGAAACGGGAACCCTCTTGCACTGTTGGTGGGAATGCAAACTGGTACAGCTGCTCTGGAAAACAGTGTGGAGGTTCCTCAAAAAATTAAAAATAGAACTACCCTATGACCTAGCAATAGCACTGCTAGGAATTTACCCAAGGAATACAGGAGTGCTGATGCATAGGGGCACGTGTACCCCACTGTTTATAGCAGCGCTTTAACAATAGCTAAATTATGGAAAGAACCTAAATGTCCATCAACTGATGAATGGATAAAGAAATTGTGGTTTATATACACAATGGAATACTACTTGGCAATGAGAAAGAATGAAATCTTGCCATTTGCAGCAACATGGATGCCATTTGCAGCAACATGGATGGTATTATGCGAAGTGAAATAAGTCTGTCAGAGAAAGACAGATACCGTATGTTTTCACTCATATGTGGATCCTGAGAAACTTAACAGAAGACTGTGGTGGGGGGGCAGTTAAACACAGAGAGGGAGGGAGGCAAACCATAAGAGACTCTTAAATACAGAGAACAAACTGAGGGTTGATGGCGGTTGGGGGAGAGGGGAAAATGGATGATGGGCATTGAGGAGGGCACTTATTGGGATGAGCACTGGGTGTTGTATGGAAGCCAATTTGACAATAAATTGTGTTAAAAAGATCTTAAAGCTAGATTTAGCAATATTCACACTGACATACTTCAAAAACATTGGTTTGAGTACAAAAAGGTAAACTGAAAAAATACATGTAAAACATATCATTTATATAGATTTAAAAAACTATGCAAGATCATATATATATTTATAAATAAGAACACATAGTAAAAGTCCTAACAGTCACATGGGAATGATCCATGCCAACTTTAGAAGGTACCCTCTGAGGAAGGGGGTGATGAAGGCGGGCTTTACTGTATCTTTAAAGTTTCATTTCTTTAAAAACAAGAACAATGAACAAACAAGGTGGGTTTGTAATAACAATAACACCTATACGTCTTGGTGATGAATACATGAGTGTCATATGTTGTACTTTGGGATTGTTTCACTGTTAAAATGAAAAATCACTCATTTGATTTTGTTTTTTTAAAAAGAAGAGACAAGGATCAAAGAATCATTCACGCTCCAGAGCATAGCACGCACCCCCTGAAGTCAGTTCTCAGCCTGAAGCACATTGCTGAAACTATCTTTTGGCAGGAGACGTGGCCAAGCCTGTCCATAGGTTGGCAATGGGTGGGAAGCCACTCTGCCTTCGACTTACAACAGTGACTGACACAGACCAGCCTGGGCCACTAGGAGTCATCCTTAGTCATCCCAGTACTCACTGGGGCTTTTGTGGCTTAGAAAACCCAAGTGTTGGGGCGCCTGGGTGGCTCAGTCAGTTAAGCGTCCAGCTCTTGGTTTCAGCTCAGGTCATGATCTCACGGTTTCGTGAGTTCGAGCCCCACATCACATTCTGCACTGACAGTGTGGAGTCTGCTTGGGATTCTCTCTCTCTCTCTCTCTCTCTCTCTCTCTCTCTCTCTCTCTCTCTCTTTCTCTCTGCCTCTCCCCCACTTGCTCTGTCTCTGTCTCTCTCAAAATAAATAAACTAAAAAAAGAAAAAAAGAAAACCCAGGTGTTTTGCTTGCTTGATTTTTGTTTTGTTTTTGCTTCTCTTCTCCTGCAGGTCAAGATAAAAGCAGGGAGGAAGATGCACAGCATGTCCTTCACCGAGCCTGGCACGGGCAGCACCTTCTGGAGGGTGCTGCTAAGCCCTCTGCATTTGCTCCTGGCAGCGGGGGCTCTGTCTATCTCCTCTCTCGGGAGCACTGGAAGGCCTGATCTAGTGCGAACGAAAGGACAGAGTGGTCACAAAAAGATTGGTGTCCAGGTATCAAGGCACACAGGGAGTTATAAGAGAAAAGCATTCTGCTTCAGCTTTCCCCACTGACCCTTTGTGGGTGGGTGTTTGGTGAAACGGGAAGTCTTCCGAATGTTTGCACGGATGGCTTTGTAACCTGGGGGAGAGTTGCTGCCTCTGAACATAGTTGACATGGCTTTCCTGCCTCAATTCGGGGTATCCGTTTTCCACCACATAATCTTCCTATTGTCCACACTGATTCCTGTTTGGTTTGGCAGGGTGAGCTGCTGGCAGACGTCCTCGGTGCTGAATTCTCCATACTCCACTGTGCAGGGGTTACTGAAATAACAACCAGCTTTCCCTCAGTCGTGGAACACGAGCCAAGTGCGACACAAATTGTGAAATTTGTTTCTGGTTACCGGGAAAACTTAAAGAAATCCCAATGAAGCAAAAAGGTCGACAAAATTCTCTCCAACATTTGAACAAAAAAGGTATTTTTCGGGTCTTAGATTTATGGGAGTCAATGCTCCAGCTCCCAGCCAGACTTTCAAACCTCCTATTCTTTGCACTACATTATTTAAACACACTGTAAATACCCTTAGTTGCTCTAATAGCAGCTCCATATTGTGCAAGAAGGCCATGGTCTGAAGACCTTGTTGAATCTGAAAGGCACGAGTTCCATTTCTGGCACGTTACCTTGAATTAGGACTATGCTAAGAGTGCCAATGAAGTTCACATTTTGACAGCTAGACAAGCAGGTCATTTATTTGGAAAGACTTTGAATACCTTCCCAGGGTAAAATGCAGTCCTTTATACCCAGAAGGCTTAGAATAAAAGCTTCTTAACTGACTTGATCAGTATCCCGGACTTTAGGGTGTAGGAAAGTCCTGGTAACTTGGAAATGGAGGAAAGGTGGAAAAACTGTGCCTGGAAAGAAAGCTGCCCCCCCCCCCCACCCCTGGCCAGGGGTTCCTGCCATGATATTTTCTAACTTGTGTATTGAGGGAAGGTTTATATAGTTTATTGAAAATATTATCTCCTGTGATGACACCCCAAGTCTGAGGGAAAAAAACACAGAAGAAATGAAGAGAAAATGGGATATCTGAAGTCTCCTAGATAAAACTTATAAACCCATGAGCATGCATCAAACAACCAGCTGAGTAAATACTATGCACCAGGTCCTGTGCTAGGTTCTCAGGGGATAAATATGAATGAGACACATGTCTTCCCTTTAAAGAGTTTGGGGAAGGCAGGCTAGATTGGAAGAGACACATAGTGAGGATCTAATTGTGTATGTGCTCTCACAGCAGTGGGTTTAACCAGGACTGGGAAACTGCGCACTCCCTACAGACACCACATCTGCTCTGTTCTGCTTACTACTTACAGGCCTCTGTCAATCCCTTCTGGACCACTGGGTTCTGGCACTCTTCTCCACCATGACAAGGAGGGACACTCCTTCCACTTCCTTCATGAAACCAACTTTTTTGAAGGAATGTTAACATGGAACTATCAGGCTGTTAATGGCACATTTCTTTCTACTCTCAATAGACCTCCCCATGTAGGGTGCCCTGCCAGGGCTTCCCCTACTCCAAACAAAAAGTCATCCCTTCCTTAAGACACTTGGCTTTCCTTTGGCAGAAATTTGCAAAAATTAAAAAAAAATAGCATGTGCAAATATACTATGTAAGTAACATCTTCCTATATGCATTCTTGTTCAGTGCACAACCTGAATGACCAGTCGTGGTGATCCAACACAACAAGACTGCAAAAGAGTTGGGCAAGAGGAAATCCAAACATAGCTTTCCGTAAAACATCTACTCTCTGCATCATCCAAGTCTGGCTGCAAGAGGCCGTACCATTCTTTAAGACTTTTTCACAGAGTGTGAGTTTAGGGATCCCGTTTTCTTTTCCTCCTGTCTAGCCCCTCTTCTGGAAATATACCATACACCCTGGCCATCAGACAAATCTGCACTGCCTTAATTAAACTGTCCCTTTCAAATTCTGTCTCAAAAAGCTCCTGGGCTGGGATGTCCCAAAACCGGGGGCTAGACTTTTGAGAGCACATGAAACATCCAGAAGAGTCCTAACTTCAGAGGTTCACATGGACCTACCCCCAAATAACCTGTTATTCAAGTAGAGCAGTTAATAAATAGCCTAAAACTTTTCTTCTGTTCATTTTCTCCTCCAGATCAGAAAGAACTCTTCTGAGCAGCTTGAAAGTTCAAGTTGAGGGATTTAAGAATGAGTCTGAATGGGTCCCTTCTGCTTTTCTCAGAACTGTGTTGAAGAGAATGGACTCTGCTAGATACTGGCATGCACTGGGGCTGGAGGTTAGGTGCAAAGATGAATGGAAATGGTCCCTGCCCTCAAATAGCAAATAGGAATAAGGATGCTTCACATTTAAAGCTTCCAAATTATTTTCACATATATCAACACTCACAACAGCTTTGAGAGGTAGATGGTATTATGTACTTTTTATAGGTAAAGCTCAGAGAAGATCAGTCCAAGATTACACAAATAGCACGAGTTGAAGTGGGACCAGCAACTGAATCTTCTGCTCTAAATCATATCCTTCCCTACAGGTGCAGGCATCCTCCACAGTTCAGAGAGGACAAAAGCATCCTTACTGTCACAACAGCAGTGCAAACAGAGTCGTGGGCCCAGAGGAAGAGGGAGATGATGCCCTCAGGGTGAGGTGAGGTGGGTGGGGTAGGAGGTAGGGAAGCCTAAGGGAGCATGGGTGGGGTTTCAACTGGCAAGTCCTACTGGGAAGGCGAATGGGGTGGGGAGTGGCAAGAGCACAGCCATATAGGAGAAGGGAGAACTGGAGGCCCCTTAGGAAATAGTCAAGTGTGGCTGGTCTAAAGGGTATGCAGGGCACAGAGACTTAGAAGCAAGAGTAAGGGAAGGGAAGTGGTCCCTGTCCAGGCTGCTGAGTGTCGATGAGTGCAGTAGGCACAGGAGCCACTGGGGTTGGGAAGACTGACATTCATTTAACAGCAAGGTGAAGAAGGAATTAGCAGAAGGGACAGAAAAGGAGGCAGAGACATTCTCAGATACTATCCAGGCCAAAGGAAGAGGTGGGGGTCTCGACAGGGTAGTGACAGTGGGACCAGAAAGCAGGGAGAAGTGTGGATGGCAAGAAATTCACCTTCTCTCTACTTTCGGAGATTCAGAAGAGGACTTTTAAATGCTCACAAATATACGCATGAAGCAGTCACATTCGTTTGCACTAGTGGAATCCTATTTGTCAGAATCCCCTTTGTGGGAGCCAATTGTATTTCAAAAAAATTAAGCAGATGAAGCAGAGATGCTCTGACAAAAGAGAGCTTTTTGGGTGCCTGGAGGTCCAGCTTCCAAAGGTGCACTCAGGCTTAGCTTGACAATAAAATCTCAGGTGGTACTCAAATACCCCCTAAATGCACATTATCTCTGTGGGCACACGGTCTCTGTTTTTGTTTTATTTTGTGTAATATTGAACTTAGATTCTTTTATACTGTCTGTGACTGACCCTAGCCAAATATTGCTGCACAAAAATTTCAAAATTGGGACTCAGGAAGATGCCTGGTCCCACTGAGACAAGCTGGCATTATGTGCATTTTTAGCCAGCCAGCCAGTCACGCTTTTACATGTTGGGGATGAAGCAGTGACCAACAGAGTCAGTCTCTGAGCTCATGGACCTTATAAACTAGTGGGGAGGCCCACAACAAATGCATGTTAGCAAATAATACTATTAGATATAGTCAAGTGGTATGAGAAACGTAACATGATTGAAAGAGCAAAAGACACAAGGCGGTCTCTTGTCTGAACTGTGGCCTGAAAGACAAGAAGGAGTTAAGTCCCATGTAGATCTGGGAGGTATACATTTTAAAAAGCAGGACCAGCAGGCACCAAGCCAATGAACCTGGAACCACTCAGTATGTTGGAGGGTCAAAGACAAGGCCCGTGTGGGTGGGGAGTGAGTGGGAAAAGTACAGCAGATGGGGTTCTCCTTTGGCAAGGGGAGATCAATAGGCCTTATGTCAGGTGACTTCATTCTATTTTTGGAAGCTGTCAGGGGCGTAAAATGGTCTGGTTTGCGCTGTTACAAGGCTCACCCAGGCTACTATGTGGAAAATGAACTTTAAAGGGACAAGAGTGAAAAAGAATAAAAGAACAAGAGTGGAAGGAGAGAGGCCAATTAGGCAAGAGAGGATGCTGTTGGGCTACACCTGAATCAATTAGAGAGTAGGCTTTGACCGAGTTAGAGATGTTTCAGAGGTCGAGTCAACAGAACTCGGAAGTAGATTTGAGTGGGATGTTCCAGAGCAAGAGTAATCCCCCAGAACCCCTCTATTTTCATCGTAAACAGTTTGGTGGACAGTGGTACCATTTGCAGAGGAGGAAAAGCCCTGGGTTGGAGTTGATTTGGCCTCAGGCACGGGTTGGGAGGGTGGATAAGAATCAACAGTTCTGCTTTGACTTTCAAGGGGCAGAGATTCAAGAAGAGACACACGCAGAGTGGGCAGTTGGAAGCTGAGGTTCAGAGTAAAATTGGGTAGGAAACACTGATTTTTAAACTTCAGTGATCAATCAATAGTATCTTTGAGGACTTACTGTGTACTGGGAACCACTGAAAGAAAAATATTTTCCATTGGCAGCAAAGTGCTTCGCCCTGAGACCTCCGAACAGTACAGAGCTAAGGCTTTGCCTGTGGGCAGGACAGTGAGACGGAACACCCACCTGTTTCTGAGAAGAGATTTTCCAGGGTAACCATCTGGCATCTTCTGCAGAATGCCAGATCTTTGGCACGAGTTTGTCTTTAAAACAACAACACAATTAAGCTTCTGTGAAGCATGGTGCTGTGTAAATCCACCGTGTTAGAGATACTATCTTGACATCTAGGTACTGGTTCAATAGCATCACACTGCATCCAAACAAAGATGCCTTTCATTGTGTTTGTGTTTAGCCTCAGATGAAAATAGCTATGTGGGAAAACAAATTTCTCATGGGTTGTAAGTACTATTCAGACCAGTTAATACTTACTGTGTATCTACAGTATCTTCAAATGTTAAATTTCTTTGAAACAACTCTTGATGCTGCCAGTCCTTAAATGAATCAGCTTAATGTTAACAATGTAGTACTGTCATTATTTGTATTATTTATGTTGTGCTGTATTATTTAATATTTTCTCACTCTGCAGAGGCAGCTATCCCAAGCATATTAAAGACACATTTCTTGCTAGAATTAGAGAAAGAAAGAAAGAAAGAAAGAAAGAAAGAAAGAAAGAAAGAAAGAGGAAAGGAAAGGAGGAAGGAAAGAAAAGAGGGAGAGGGACAGAGAGAAAAGAGAAAGAAAGAAAGAAGGAGGAAGGAGGAAAAGAGGGAGAGGGACAAAGAGAAAAGAGAAAGAAAGAAAGAAAGAAAGAAAGAAAGAAAGAAAGAAAGAAAGAAAGAAGAAAGGAGGAAGGAGGAAAAGAGGGAGAGGGACAGAGAGAAAAGAGAAAAGAAGAAAGAAAGAAAGAAAGAAAGAAAGAAAGAAAGAAAGAAAGAAAGAAGAAAGGAGGAAGGAGGAAAAGAGGGAGAGGGACAGAGAGAAAAGAGAAAAGAAGAAAGAAAGAAAGAAAGAAAGAAAGAAAGAAAGAAAGAAAGAAAGAAAGAAAGAAAGAAAGAAAGAGAAAACAAACGAAGGAAGGAAAAAAAGGAAGAAAGAAAATCTCTAAGGCAAAATCTATAGGGACAGGAGGTACGCAGATGATTTTAATAGTCAGCAAGAAAAGATATTAAACAATTACAACTTTCTGCTTTTTCTCCCACATATTTATCATTCTTGGGGTGCCAATCTCAGAAGTCTAGACTAGGAGAGTTTTGAGAGTTGTTAATTTATCTATCAATCCATCCATTCATTAATTCACCACAAAAGGAATATTTTCAATGATGGTGGGGAATGTTTTCAGTGACACACTTGTCACGGAAAGAGATATGGTATCCATCCTTAAATTAGTTCATGCTTTAGTAATTTAATAAGCAATTTCCTGGATACTAATAAGTAATAAAATATGTAACTACAGGAATTCTTTAATTGAATTGTAATGATGCTACCCAGGGAAAGTACAAAGTACAGTGAGAGTACTTAACAAAACACCATGCCTGGGTGGGGACAAGAGGCAAGTCAGGAAAGGTTTTTTGAAGAAATGATGTTCCATTTGAGACCCGAATGATGAGTACAAGTGAACCAGGAAAAGGGGTAAGAGGAAACAGAACTGTGGATCCTAAAGAACTGTGGATCTACGTGTGGAAATAGGACACATCTGTTAAGTACTGCAATATGACCTGACCTTATCAGTGCCATGAGCATAGTTTCAAATGGAACAACAGACACAAAGTCCTTTTGTTCTTTGTTTACTTCATTCCTAGGTTTTTATTTTATTTTTTGTTTTGCTTTTATTTTTTTCAATTGAGGCAACCCAGAATGAGCTCCTTGCTCCATAACCTCGTTGTGTGACCTTGGGTTGATGCAAGAGCACTACACAGTTGTAAGGATTCAATGAGATGATAGTGCCTAGCACAGTGACCAATGCATTTTAGGTGTTCAGTAGGTTTGATTCTCTTCTCTTTGCACATAAGCCATCAGTGCATACGCAATGCCTATTAACTACATAGAAGAGGGATGACATCAGAGAATACTTAGTAGATGAAGAGGCATTTTACTTAGCCTTGAATTGATGACAGGTTTTCAAAAAGTGTCAGTGATGCAGGAAATTGAAAGGAAAGGAGGTGTGGCGAGCCATTATGTTATGATGAAAGGTTCAGGAACGGGATGGTATGGACAGGGAAAATTCCAGTTAGGCCACAATACAAGATAAATGGAGGGTTGGGTGAGGAACGAACTGCATAAGTATGTTGGAGCCAGATTATTTTCAACTCTGAATGATAAGCTAAAGGATGTTTATTTTATCTTATAAGCAATAGGGAGTCATTTAAGTCTTTGGATAAGGGGAAAGAATTGAATTAGACAACGTAATGGTGCAGAATGGATGGGGGAGAGAGTGTAGAAGCATGGAGAATATTTAGCAGACTTTATCTAGGAGTGACTTGGGGTGAATGTAGCAAGAAGGAACAGGTGGAAAGAGATTATAAACCAAGAGCTGACTGTGTCTGGTTATGTGAGACTGTGTGGGGGTTATGTGAGAGCTGAGAGAGAGAGGAAAGAATTATCTATAAATCTAAGGGTAACGCCTAAGTGGAACAGTTAATGCTAGTGGGGATGTCAGCAAGAGCTGATGCTTTTAGGGTTTCCCATTTCCCAACTCCCCAGAAAGAGCTGAAGTACGACTCAGCTTTAGAAATCTTATCCTAAAGACTTAGGGAATGTCGGGAAGAAAAAGCTCACAGCCTGCTGAAATAAAGAGTTAGAATTTGGCTAATCCATTTAGGCTATCCAAAAAGATGAGTTTAGCAATCATCCACATAGGTTAATGGTGAAAACTATAGAAATCCTTGAGATCAGAGCCTTAGGTGCTAACACTGAGAGGATAGGAGACAAAAAAGGAGGCAGCCATAAAATGGACAAGAAGTAACATGGGAATTAGGAGACCATCTAAAGACTGCACTGTTACGAAAGCAATGAGTATTTTTTAAAAAGAGTTTGAGGTTGGGTGTTTGGGTGGCTCAGTCAGTTGAGGACCTGACTCTTGATTTTGGCTTAGGTCATGATCTCATGGTTCATGAGACTGAGTCCCAAGTCAAGCTCCACACTGATAGCAAGGAGTCTGCTTGAGATTCTGTCTCTGTCTCTGTCTCTCTCTCTCTCTCTCTCTCTCTCTCCCTCTCTCTCTGTTCCTTCCCCACTCGTGTTCTCCCTCCCTCTCTCTCTCTCATTCTTCCCCCCACCTCAAAATAAATAAAAAACTTTAAAAAAAGAGTTTGAGATGGCATGATGATGGTGCTGTTTTGAGAATGTCAAACGTTTCCTGGAAATAAAGAAAAGTGAGAAGTTAACAAAGAGCAATGAAATAAGGAAAACAAAACATAGAAGTATTGGTGCCTTCCATGAAAATAGGATTAGTGGGAGCTAGAATGTGAGGTTAGGCATTAAACAAATATATATGTATGTGCACGTGTGTGTGTGTGTGTGTGTGTGTGGTACATGTCCACATGTACACACACACACACACACACACACACACAACTTATCCCTGGAAAGATACACATACGTACAAATAGTTTTCTCTAAGAAGGGGAACTAGATATCAATGCGACAAGGATGGGAAGAAGGCTCTTTTTTTTTTTATTTAATACCCTTGTGTTTTTTGGATTTTGTACAAAGTGTATAAACCTTAATTCTAGTAAAAAGAAAGAAAATTGTACTTTCAGAAATTGGTTGATGATGGGGAAAATGAAGAAGTAAGTGCTGACTCTGCTTTCAATCAGAGTATAGTGAGACCATTCAATCAAGTATAGTGAGATGATATATTTGCTAATTTGTATTTGTAGACAAAGAAGAAGCATTTGATGGGGAAATGGGACATACAAGGCAAAAGAGGTGATAGCAGAAGAAGCAATGTTCCGACAAAGCGGGTCACACTCTGTTTAAAATCACCAGTGAAATGATAAAACTCCAAAAGAAGCCTTTCTTCCTCACAGATGAGCAAGAAGGAAAAGACAGGTGAGCAAAGATAAAGAGATACTTTGCAGATGAGGGATGGTCAAGGGACATTTCTGACTCATGATGAAGTTAAATCAATGGATTACAAACCTGTAGGCTATTGTCACCTCTGCAGAGGAGAAGACAACTCATCTGTGAGACTGAGAGGTTGTGCTGGGGCAGAAGAAAAGGCACAACTATTTGTTACAAGCTTGTATTAGTTTCCTATTGTTGCATAATAAGTCACTACAAATTTCACAGCTTAATATGGTGTCCATTCTTATCTCACTGTTCTGAAGGTCAAAAGTCTGGACAGGCTCAACTGGACTCTCAGCTTAGGTTTTCACAAGGCCAAATAAAGATGTCAGCCAGGATGGGTTCTTACCTTGAAACTCTAGGAAATAACTGCTTCTAAATTTACTTGGCTATTGGAAGCATTCAGTTCTTTGCAGCTGTAGGGCTGAGTTTCCCATTTCTTTGTTGGCTGCCAGAGAGGCCTCTCTCTCTGTGATCTTTGTATGTGCTCCCCTCCATCTTCAAAGTCAGCAGTGGCTCATCAAATCTTCTTGCACTTGGAATCTCTCTGACTTTCTCCCCTGCTGCCAGCCAGAGAAAACTCTCTTTGAAAGGGCTCAGTTGATTAGGTAACTGATTCATAACCTTGATTACATCTGCAAAATCCCTTTATCCTGTTGCATAACAAAATCACAGGAGTAATACCAAGGGATGGAGATCATGGGAGCCATCTTAGAATCTTACCTATCACCAGAAAACCTTTTTGAGTGCTTACAGAGAGCCAAGCACTATGTTACCTTCTAGGCATTACCTTGAAGAAGCTCTATAAGCGTACAGCTCTTACAGAATTTATTTTCTGGGGAAATAGATAAGACAATGAATATGTAAGAATAAAATAAGGTAATTCAGACAGGGATACGTTCTCTTAAGAAAATCAAGCATGGTGTTATAATAGAGAAAAACTGGGGGTGTGAGTGCTTCTATTTGAGGTCAGGGAAGTCCTCTCTAAAATGGCAGCATTTGAGTTGACCTTTGAATGATGTAAGGAACTATTGTTCATGGGAAAACCAAGGAGATGGTTTCCAGGAATTTGGGACAACAACATTTCTTTTTTTTTTTTAACGTTTATTTATTTTTGAGAGAGACAGAGACAGAATGTGAGTGGGTTAGGGGCAGAGAGAGAGGGAGACACAGAATCTGAAGCAGGCTCCAGGCTCTGAGCTGTCAGCACAGAGCCCGACACAGGGCTTGAACTCATGAGCCAGGAGATCATGACCTGAGCTGAAGTCAGATGCTCAACCGACTGAGCCACCAGGCACCCCAGGACAACAACATTTCTAAGGCAGGAAGAAGGTTGGCATATGTAATGAGGAACATAAAAAGGGTTGATATAGCTGGATTGAACTTTCCAGTTGTCAGGATATTCTAAAATGACCCTCCCCCAAAAGTATTAACCATCCATTGACAGATTTTATACCTGCTTGAATTTGCTTCATCATTAAGCATATTTCTATAAAAGTAAGACAGATCATCCTTAAAAATCTATCAGTTAACCCAACAACACATATTTATTGAGCACTTTGTATATGCCAGTCATTACTCCAGTTCTAGGAATAAATCAGTGAGCAAAACAAGCAAATGACATTTTGACAATTACATGTGCCACTTACATTCTAGTGGGAGTGACACAAGAAACAAAACAAAATATTAGACTGTAAGAAGTGTTAAGGAGAAAAAAATTACCTTAAGGAAAAGCTCAGCAAGTCTTTTCTACCCTCTCTCCACTAATTCCACTATTCATACATCCATTCATATACACATCCATCCATCCTACATTGATGGATTGTAGGTCACACATCGAGGATACAAATTTAATCAATGATAAGACTTCCTCTTTCAGCTATGAAAGAGTTACTGCTATCAAATTTGTTCACTTGACATACTAGAAAACTAGAAAAAAATATATATAAAGGTTTCCACCATGGAACAGCAGTCAATCCTTAAGAAAAGAAAACATGAGGTAAGCCCCCTGTTTATCCTAGCTTCCTACTGGGGGCATGTCCTGGACTGCAGTGCAGGAAGATGGAGCCCAACCAGACCACAGTGATTTTGCTGAGCTGTGGAGACTAATAGGTGTGAGCAGGACTGCTAAAACATCGGAACATTCAGGGCAGGATCCTGGAAAGGGGAGATCTGAGGAGAGAACCACCCTAGGAATCTGTGTACACGTTTTTGGTGAATCCTTGGCTGCAAGCCAGCCTATGCATTCAGAAGGAAAATGTTGTGAGTCCTCAAAGAGAATTATTGCTTTAGGGCTGAAAGCAGAATAGGAGATAGAAACTACATAATGCTAGAACACGGAGTTCTGACCCAGTTAGAATGGCAGATATTCCTGAGAATCGTAGGTATTTAGTTAAGACTCCAAAAGCACCACACCCTGTGAGCAAAGACCATACCCCAGATAAGAGCTATACCCTAGGACTAAAGACAAATCTGGCCCATACAAGCCCTGACAAAGAACCAAAACACATTTCACAGGACAGAGAAGATTCCAAGTAATTTAACTGTTTGCCAGACAAAATATGACTCCCTCTAATGAATGACACTGTAAACCAGATTTTCTACAATGTATTATCCACAATGTCAATGTTGAATGTACAATCCATTAATTACTATTCATGATTTAAAAAAAAAGAAAACGTGGCATAAAAACCAAGAAAAAAGACAATCAAGACAGACTCAGATTACTCAGCTGTTGGAATTAGGATTAAGCAAGAGAGTATAAAGCAAGAGTATTAAGCAAGAGAGTATAAATACACTCAAGAATTTAATGGAAAAGGTGGAACTTACAAGTTACATGAGGAATATCAGCAGATAAATAAAAGCTGTTAAAAACGGAAATACTAGAACAGAAAAGTGTAACATTTGAAATGAAAAATCTGCTGGATGGGCTTCAAAATAGATTATAGAATCCAGAAGAAAGGGTCTATGAAGACAAATTCATAGAAATTACCCATTCTGAAAAAGAATATTAAAAAAAAATGAGCAGAACTTCAGGGGCCTATGAGAAAACATCAAGCTTTCTAACATATCTGTAATAGAATTTCTCAAAGGTGGGAAGAGAGGGAAAATGGAGCAGGGAAAAAAAAGGAAGAATAGAAAAAAATGTTTCCAAATTTAGTGAAGAATATCAACCTACAGATTCAAAAACTCAATGACATGTAAAGAGAATAAAGAAAATGACATAAAGATACAGCACAGTAAACCACTGAAAATCACATATAGAGAGAAAATCTTAAAAGCAGCCATTACATACATATATATACATTTACCTAAAAGGAAACAATGATGGGAATTGATGGCTGGCTTCTTGTCAGAAACAATCAGGCCAGAAGATAATGAAATGACATCTAAGTGCAAAAATAAAAATAAATGTCAATCTCGAATTCTATACCTAGTAAAGATACTCTTTAAAACGAGGGTAGGGGCAAACATTAAAAAAAATTTTTTTTAAAGTGGTGGGGGCGCCTGGGTGGCTCAGTCGGTTAAGCATCTGACATCAGCTCAGGTCATGATCTCACAGTCTGTGAGTTTGAGCTCCACATCAGGCTCTGTTCTGAGAGCTCAGAGCCTGGAGCCTGCTTCGGATTCTGTGTCTCCCTCTCTCTCTTCCCCTCCCCTGCTCATGCTCTGTCTCTCTCTGTCTCAAAAATAAATAAAAACATTAAAAAACATTTTAAAAGAAGGTAGAGGTGCCTGGGTGGCTCAGTCAGTTAAGCATCCAACTTTGGCTCAAGTCATGATTTCGTGGTTGGTGAGTTCAAGGCCCACGTTCAGCTCTGTGCTGACAGCCAGAGCCTGGAGCCTGCTTCTGATTCTGTGTCTCCCTCTCTCTCTGCCCCTTCTCTGCTCATGCTCTATCTCTCTCTCCCTCTCAAAAATAAATAAACATTAAAAAAATTAAAAAAATATAAATGAAGGTAAAATAAAGATATTCAGATAAATAAAATCTGAGTGTATGTTGCCAAAAAATCTGCCTACAAGAAATACTAACAGAAGTTCTTCAGCATACAGAAAAATGATGCCAGGTTGAAACTTGGATCTAGAGGGTGGAATAAGGAGAATTGAAAATGACAAATATACAGGTAAATATAAAAGGCTCTCTTTTATTATCTCTTAATATCTTCTAAAAATGACTGTTGAAAACAAAAATGGTAACATTTCAAATTGGATTATCATATATATAGATATTACTCATATAAGTCAAGGGATAGAGTAGATAAATGTAAATATAGTGCTTTAAGTAAAGTAGTATAATATTGATTTGATTTTAATTAATTTCAGAGATAAGTCTCATTACTTTTTGAAAAATTAGGCTACATTATAATAATTTTAGAATATTTAAAAATATCTAGTTAAAATGATAGGTATAGATAAAAAGCCAATAGAGATTAAAAGGAAATAATAAAAAATTATCTTCCAAAAAAACCCCAGCAAGAATTGAAGAGTGAAAACCAAACCAAAACAAAAATAAACAAAATGAAATGAAAAAAAGGTACAAATATAAAATAAATAATGAGATAGGTTTGAACCCTGCCATATCAAGAACCACATTAAATGTAAATTTGCTAACCATTCCAATGGAAAGCTATAATAAAACAGATAAAAAAGCAGGCTCAATTATATACTGTCAACAAGAATCACACATTAAAGACAGGGTAAGGTAAAGAGATGGAAAATGTATACTGTATAAATAATACACATAATGAAGTTGGTGTGGCTATATTAATATCATCTAAATTAGACTTTAAGACTAAGGATATTAACAGAGATAAAGAAGGAAGTTCATAATCATAAAAGAATAAATTGATCAGAAAGATAAAACAAACTTAAATACGCATTCACTTATTTTTTTATTTTCTTGGAAAATTTTTTAAATGTTTATTTTTGAGAGAGAGAGAGAGAGAGAGAGAGAGAGAGAGAGAGAGTCGGGGAGCAGCAGACAGAGACAGAGGAGACACAGAATTTGAAGCAGGCTCCAGGCTCTGAGCTTGTCAGCACAGAGCCCAACGCAGGGCTTGAACTCAAGAACTGTGAGATCACCTGAGCCGAAGTCGATGCTTAATCAACTGAGCCACCCAAGTGTCCCAATATACTTTCACTTATTAACAGACTTTCATAATAAATGAGCCAATGATTGACAAAACTAATACAAATCCATAATGACTAGAGATTTTAAAACCCTCTCCTTGTAATTTATAGAACAAACAAACACATATATGCAAAGTTAGTTAAGTATAGCAATTGGGAAGATGTTATCAATCCACATAACCTAGTTGACATTTTAGAACACTACACCTAACACTTTAAAATACACATTCTTTCAAGTGCACTGCACTATTCATTAAGATAGACTGTGTTTTAATACATTTCAAATGACTGAAATCTTACAACATAAGATTAAACTAAAAATCAGTAACAATAAGATAAATAAATAATAATAAAATATCTAGAAATGCTTCCAAATAGTTGGAAATTAAAGGGTACATTAAGTGGCCTATGGATCAAAGAATACGTCTAAGGGGAAATATTGGACATATTAGAAACAAAATGAAAATGAAACACAACATGTCAAAATTTGTGAGAGTGTTAAAGAAGTGGTATAAGGAGAATTATAACATTAAATGTTTATACTAGAAACTAAAATGATGTAAAACCATCAGGCTGAGCTTCCGTCTTAAAAAATTAGAAAACAGATTTCATTTCAGCATTTTCATCATGAGTACTGGAAGAAGAAATAAAACCAGCACTGGAAGAAGCTCAATTAATTTTAGAATTTATATTTGCAGGACAAGGATGGAAGTGCTTTTTATTTCTTTCACTGTTAGGTGAAATAAAAAGAATTTTTAAGTTAGAAAAAGAAGAGCAAACTATACCCAATGTAAGTAGAAGAAAGGAAGTAATAATAATAATAAAGAATAAGCAAAATGAATTAGAAAATGTGTAAACAATAAAGAAAACTAACAAAGTCAAACATCATTTTTATAAAATAATAAAATTTTTAAATTAGCAAAAGAGAAAACACATCAACAGTAACACAATGGATATTGCTACATATTCAAAGATAATAAATATGATATTATAAACAACTTTCTGCCAATAAATATGCCAAACATATAGAATCAACCAAATCTTTGAAAAACTCATCTTACCAAAACAGATTAAAAGGGTAATTGAAAATCTGAAAAGTCTATATATGTTAAATAAATGGAATTTAGAACTCAAATCTTTCAACAAACAAAACTCCAAGCCCAGATGATTTCACCAATATTTCTATAAAATATTTAAAGGGAAAAAAAAACAATCTACACAGACTTTGTTAGAAAACAGTGAATGAGGGAACATTTCTCAACTCATTTTATGGGTCCAGAATAACCTTACTACTAAAATCTGACAAAGATATTAAAAATAAAGATCAATATCCCTTATGAATATACACAGTAAATCCACATTCTTAACATAACAGATCGATCCAATACTATACAAAAGTAAAAGTAAATTGACCACATGGGTTTTTATACCAGGAATGCAATCAGTGAAATTAATCAGAGCAATTTACCACATTAAATGAATAAAAGAGGTGGGGGGGCTCATATTAACCATCTCAATATTTGCAAAAAAAAAAGCTTTTGACAACATTCATACCTGTTCATTATAAATTCAGCAAGCTAAGAATAGAAATTCACTTCCTCATTCTGATAAAGGCTATTTGTGAAAACCCTACAGCTAACATCATATTTAATGGTAAAATACTGAATGTTTTCTCCTTAATTTTGGGTTCAGGAAGATTTATGTTCTCATCACTTTATTCAGCAATGTAGTAAGGTTCATAAACATTGCAATAGAGCAAGAAAAAGAAATAGAACCATAAACATTGAAAATCTATAAGTAAAACTGTCTTACTTGCAGATAGTATGATTATTTATGTAGAAAATTCTAATCAATCTATAAAAGGCTACTAAACCTAACAACCTAATTTAGCATGATTCCAGAATACAAGGTCACTATACAAAAATCAGCTTCTATATTCTAGCAGCAAACCAGCATGAAATAAAATTTTAAATGAATTTTAAAATGCCATTTCCAATATGTCATACCATTTACAAACATTATTTTGAAACCTAACCTAAACATAAAGTTAACACCATAAATCTTACAGAAAAAAATACAGAATACTTTTGCTACTTTGAAGTAGGTGCAATTTTCTTAGAAAGCCCATAAAAAGCCCTAGACATGAAACAATGATAAATTGGACTTCATTAAAAGTTATAAAAGTCTGCTAATGGAAAGACATTATTAACATAAAAAGGCAAGCCACAGACTGGGAGAAAATATTTGCTTGAAGAACACAGACACACATATTTATAAGAAGACAAATCAGTAAAAAATGAGCAAAAGCCTTGAAAAAGGCACTTCACAATAGAAGATATTGTTAATGAGCTCGTGAAAAGATGTCCAACATCATTCATTACCACGGAAATGCAATCAAAGATACCAAATAGCATTTCACACCGACTAGAATGGCTAAAATTTCTAAAGACATACACCAACTGTGGGAGACGATGTGGAGTGAATGGAGCTCTCACACACTGCTGATGAAGTAAATCACAACCATTTTGGCAAAGTTTGGCAGAATTTTTATGAGCTAAATAAAAATAAATATACTATACCATCTGTAAATCCATTTTAGAAATAAAAATGTATGCCTACAAAAGGCTTATTCAAGAATGTTTGCTGTTGCTGTATTCATAATAGTCCCAAACTAGAAACACTCCAAGCAGCCCAAACTAGAAATAACCCGATGTCCTTCAACAGCATGTATGAACAAATCATGGTATATTCCTACAATGGAGTACTAATTAGCAATAAAAAATGATGGACTATTGAGGCATGTACTGCGAAGATACTCTATAAATGTTTGTGAAAACAACCTACTTCTCTTTAGACTCAGCTCCAGTGTCTGCGACCCTCAGAGAGATTTTGACCTCCACTGGCCTCACTACAGACACAGTAAGATGCTGCCTCTGGTGTCATTCAGTTGTTCTTAAAACACAGCATTGGGGATATATATGGTTTCTTTTTCACCTCTCTCACCAGACCAAGAGCTCCTGAAAGTCAGTGATGGTCTTGCTCACTTATGAATCACCAACATCCCACCCAGCACTGAACATAGTGTTTAAACTCAATAGATATTTGAGAAAGATTAAAGAACCCTGGGAGGTACATTTTATCTCCTTTGAGTTTTCTAGGGCCAGGAATTCCTGTTATTTAGTGTCTGTTAGGTAACAAGTGAATCTCATTCCCTGTATGTAAGAACTGGACTTCTGATATAGGTCTCTCCTTCAATGTTTGTTTTTATTACCAAATGCTTGTGCAGATTAGTTGGGATCTGGCTTACTAACGGCGCAGCCTATCAGAATCCCTGAAAGGGGGATGCCATCCTGTTTGGCTGGAGCGCGATGGCAGGGGTGGGAGGTGAGGTGGGCAGTGCCATCCTGAGGACAACAGTTGCTATTTTGTTACTTCCTGGATGAGGGGGCAGAGCAGAACACTTTTGCTGAGATCTGAGCAGGAGCAAGCCTGGGTACAGAAGTGAGCGGAGGACAAAAGGGGAGTGAGACATTTTAGCCTCTTCATGCTTGAGAAGGCGATTAGGAATCATCTTCCCTGGGATAAGGGCGTGGGTAGAAACTAATTCTGTCCTTAACTGCCGGTATAACTTGGCAAAAATTGAAAAATATATTCTAAACTTAAGCCTAGAAAATTGATAATAGTGTCTGACAACATATTTAGAAATTTTGCAAATTCTGTTGGTTAGAAGGCAACTTTATTTACCTAATGGTATCAGAAGAATTCTTTTTTTTTTAAACTTTTTTTTTAACGTTTATTTATTTTTGAGACAGGGAGAGACAGAGCATGAGCCGGGGAGGGTCAGAGAAAGAGGGAGACACAGAATCTGAAACAGGCTCCAGGCTCTGAGCGGTCAGCACAGAGCCCAACTCGGGTCTTGAACTCACTGACCTCAAGATCATGACCTGAGCCTAAGTAGGCCGCTTAACCGACTGAGCCACCCAGGAGCCCCTCAGAAGAATTCTTAAATGTATATTCATTCCACTTATAGTCATCTTAAATTCCATTTAAAATAATTCTGTTCTGGGGCACCTGGGTGGTTCAGTCGGTTAAGCATTTGACTCTTGATTTCAGCTCTGGTCATAATCTCACCATCTGTGGGTTCAAGTGCCGCATTGGGCTGTGCGCTGACCATGTGGAGCCTTGTTGAGATTTTCTCTCTCTCTCTCTCTCTCTCTCTCTCTGCCCCTCTCCCACTCACATACACTCTCTCTCTCTCTCAAAATAAATAAATAAACATTTAAAAACATAATTCTGTTCTGATTTGGCTTTATATAATGCTTCTTATAGAATTTAAACAGGAAAATGTTTATATAGAAGGCTCTTGGCATTTTTTATGGATAGGCTGTAACTACTTCTGGGAACGTCAGAAATCAGATGTGACAACACCAGACACAAAGGAGGAGGAGAGAGGGAGAAAAGGAAGATTTGTATAAGGGTAAAAGTCAAACGAAATCTAAAACAAAATAAAGCCGTTACCACTTCTATCTCTAAAGAGAAACTTTTGCACCAAATGACTCTCAAATTTTGGAAACAGTAGGGAAGTATTTTCTGTTAGGAGAATCACATAATTTTCTGACCTACTCTACCAAGCCGTCTTAAGAAACATGTCACCCACTCCCCTTTCTTATCTTTGCAAGTAGTACTATATGCCACCAGCCTGAGGATTGCCATCACCAGAAGGAAGAGTATGGATTAGCCCAATATATATCCCAACTCAAGAATGGCAAGTCTTGTAGCCTGGGTGGCCCAGTCAGTTAAGCGGCTAACACAGCTTACAGACAGCTCAAAGCCTGGAGCCTGCTTCAGATCCTCTCTCTCTCTCTCTCTCTCTCTCTCTCTCTCTGTCCCTCCCCACTCACACTCTGTGTCCTTCTCAAAAAATAAAGAAACATTAAAAGAAATTTGTTAAAAAAAAAAAAAGAATGGCAAATCTGGAATGTTAGAGACTCACTTGTATTTGAGTCCATGTTGAGAAGTCACTATTTTTGATACATGGTTTTTTATCTGTAAATTACTACACTGACTGTGCCTTAAATCAAAAACAAACAAACAAATAAACATGGCCACCAAGATCAAAAGATCAATAAACCTTAAATAATACAATTACAAAATTGATTCTTATAAAGGAAAACAGAATAAGCCCACAGCTGCCTTCATCAGTATTCTTCCCTCCTTTATTTTTAGAATCATTAAACCATTTTATTTCACTTTTCGATGTCAGTGTATTTTTCTGCTTAGATCTACACAGCGTCAATTTGGTATTTACTTTTCCATGTATAATTATTAATTTTTGAATGGCTATAAAGAATATACGATAGTGTAAGTCATCGTAGATTTACTTTGCATAATTTTAGGCTATTTCTAAGTCAGTAGTTTTTCCATTTAACAGGGTAATGAGTTGGGATTAATACATTTTTTCTTGTTCTGGACACACACACATGCACATATACACACATTTACAATGTTTTCCTTTTATTTATTCCAGAAATTAAACCAGGGATGTCTTTATTCTTTCTACTTTGTACATGGCACTAATAAATTTATTCCTTAATGAACAGCCTAGTCACTTTTCCCCTAGACATTTTTCCCTACAGACCAGAAAGTTGCTTCTGAGCAACTTCCAAGTTCAAGTTGAAGGATCAAATATGAGTCGGAATGAGTCCTTTCTCTTTTTCTCAGGATTATATTAAAACAAAACTATTCTAATAGGCATTCAGGTAATTAACTTCAGCTTCATTCAGCAGGAACCTCACATAATTAGAGTCAAATTTGGCAAAATTCAACCCATTCTTTATGCAGAAGGGGCACCTTAGAGAAATCAAGACTCTTCGAAGGACTGATGTAAGAAGGTTAAGAAGAATGTACCCTTTTTATCACAACAGCAACCCTGAACGTCCACAACTAAACTAATAACAAAATTGCCAAGCACTGTTCTCACATGCTGTCTTATTTAGAAGAGAAAACAATCGTCTACGGCCATACCACCCTGAACGCGCCCGATCTCGTCTGATCTCAGAAGAGAAAACAATGTTACCAGTCAGAGTTTTTGTATGTTCCATATTGTTTGTTAGAGATTTCTAGAACGAGCCAAATTTGTGGCTTGGCCACAGATAAATATTCAAATGATTCATGGTGATTTTTTTTATTGGGCTTTCACTCTGTCAAAGTCTGGAAAATAATATGCATATGTGCTAGGGAAACACTACAGTTTCTGAGTTAAATCTACTTTGAATTAGGCAAGTGACATATAGGAGAATTATGGATGATATTATATGGCATTCTTCTTTTTATAAGCATATACCCTATATACAAGTACATTTATATGGGCAAGAATACAAAACAGATGGAAAAGAAAAACTGCTGGGGTTTAACATCATTTTTTGAACTCTCCAGAGCCAAGGAATCACTGGACAAAAAATCAATACAGTCTCATTGCCTCTCTCCCTGGCCCTATTCTATCAGAAACACTATCATGTGTTGTAAATCTTTAATTTGCTTCTAATGTAGCAACAATCTCAGAAGGTTTTCAGTCGTTCAGATAACTCATACAAGCCCAGGATCGTTGGGTTTATGAATATAAAAGGAATAAAATGTGCGTCAATGGCAAATGAGAGCCTTTTATTGAATCAAATATAACTTATATAACATGTTCCAGCAGTCCTTGCTTCTCTTTCACATTTATATAATTTTTGTATATTTGCTAATGACTTCCAGCTCACTTTTATTATCTGTTTGTCACAGCCACCCCGTGAGCTAAGTGAGAGTAGCTTGCTTTAAAGGCAAGGTGCCGGAGGAATGGAGAAATGAAGCTAGTTTCCCAGAGTGCACCAGCAAAGCAGTCGCTGATCCAGATGGCACAAATTCCCTGTCCCTTAGTCCCTCACTCATTAGCCACTAAGTCCCAGTTCCTCTCATCTCTTCACACCCCAAAAGCTTCTTACCCTCAGCTTATTTTAATGAAGCCCGCGAGACCTCCTTTTGGCTGGTTTTCAGGCCCTTTTCCTTTCACTCCACCACTTTCCTAGCCTGTAGGAAAGATTTACTCCAAAGCCTATGGAAAAGTTAATTTGCTGATACGTATTTCTAATTGGCCTGCTGTGGCCACTGCGTATCACTTTTCCCTTCAGAGGTGCTGACTGTGTGCCTTTCCTACAGAAACTCACAGTATCCACTCTCCTCTGAGGTGCAGTATTGAGTTCTACTAGTCCCTCACGACCTTCACTCCCTTTGACTTGCTAATAGAATCTTATCCAAAGGTAAAGTGTGGGAAAAATTAAACAAAGGGGAAGAATTTTTGTAAATGCCCATGTCTGTGGAATTTTATCTTGTTCTTCATGGTATTAGATATGCTCCAGCCCATATCACTACTTACCTGCTCAGACACAAATTTTCTTGTACATATTCTGTCCTGAGAACCTGTGAATCCTACCGTCCTAATCTTTCTTCACCTTCTCTCATCACTCTAATGGCTGTAATATGGTAAATGCAAGAAAGGAATTTCTCTCTTTTCTAACACCTCCCCATCCTTGTCTTACTGTGTAGACAGTACGATCCTAGACTCCCGAGTTAGAAAGATTCAGATCTCCTTAGTTAAAAATGAACTCAATTGGCATTTGTTATGAATCCTTTTGATACATAAAACTGCATTTTAAAAAAGATGCTCTGGTCGTTGTGAATTAGATGCAAAGTCCCTGCTGGTATCGCAGGGTGTATAAGGAGTATGTCCAGTCCAGGGCAGTGCTAAATCACTGCTTTTATGAGCTTGGAGTGGCACTCACTTGGTATTCTCTTTCTTAAACAATAATCCCTGGCTAGTATAAGCAATAGGGATTTATAACACCACATGTAATTTTAGTGACCATCCAAAATATATTACCCTCCTTTTATGGGAATACCAGGTGACATCTTTCTATACAAAACCATTTATCTAGTTCTCAAAATAGCCAGGTATTATGCTAAGTTAAAATCAAAATTATCTGGACTATTCCTAAAATTGGCAGATATTAATAAGTGTGTTTTTAGCTTTCTTTCCTTAAAGCATTTAGAATATCCTCTTTGTGTTCTTATGTTGATAGATAGTGTATAAAAGATATGACTTTGTCTGGTTGATGATTGAAGAAGTCTTAGCATTCCATGTCATAATGCTGACTCCCACACCTCATTGTACAAGACATGTAGATACAGCTATGAGCTTTGGACTAAAACATGCCAAAGCTAGGAAATAAACAGGGCTATTTGTGTTTGCTTGTTATTTTAATCAAATCTCCACAGCAGTCCTATTTGTTGCATTTTAATCAGTTGGAGTTTCAGATTTCTAGGGTAGAGTGACAATTAAGATGCTGTAGGCTGCTAATTTTTACTTTTATTTCCTCAAATGTTTATAGAAATATGAATACTTCCAGTATTCAAACTGCCATACTCAAAGATCAGGTGAAAATCTTATCATGATAGCTGGTGAGCCGATAAAAGTAATTTGGAGTAAAAATGATGGTTACAATAATGGAAAGAAAGAATTCTGTCATGGTAACACATTTCCACTAGATCTGAAGTAAAAAGAAAATCATCCATCACAAGAGTCTAAATAGAGTTTGTTAAGTCACAGCAAAATTTCTGATTATACTGTTGCTGCAAGAAACCAGTTTTCATTATAACGACGTTGTCACTATTTGCATTTACTAGCTTAATTTACCAAATGGCACTAATTGATACAGGTTGATTGTGATATTGTCCATCTACAGCTAATACATACAATCAGTACATTATAGGTAATTTACTTAAATCAGAAGAACATATGAGTTATTGAGGCTAGGCCTAAGGTGTCAACTTTTGAGCCCTTGTACAGTCATTTCTGATCTAATCCAATTGCTTACTTTCTCTGAAATATGCTTTCCAGCAATTCTGGCATTAGTGAGCCAGTTAATCAGCAATATTCAGCACTACTTTGACCAGATATATTATTTAGAACCTTGTGAGTTAGTCTATGGCATCCTATTAGAATTATAGGTTTTCAGGGGCGCCTGTGTGGCTCAGTCGGTTAAACATACGACTCTTGATTTTGGCTCAGGTCATGATCTAACGGTTTGTGAGTTCGAGCCCTGTGTCAGGCTCTGTGCCAGAAGCGTGGAGCCTGCCTGGGATTCTTTCTCTCTCTTCCTTTCTATCTCTCCCTCTCCTGCTTGTGCTAGCTCTCTCTCTCCATCAAAATAAATAAATAAACATTTAACAAAATTTTTAAAGAATAATATTTTTATATAAATTCATATTCAGAAGATCAGTAGGCTAGTTCCATTTCACTGTCTCTGTATTCTACCTACCTATCTTGAAATCAACTCGGATGTAGTTAAGAAGAAATTTTGTTCCAGTGTAGAAGTATTTTATTCCTTAAGTCCAGAAAATGGACTGAGATCAAAGTGGGAGCCAAAACTTTTGTTTCTTTCTGTAGAAAAAAATATTTTGGCAAAATAATCACCAACTTTTATTACTTCTCCTTACTGATATATATTTTATTTTCCAATCTTATTATTTACAGTTTTATTCTGCGAGAAAAATGAATTTCAGAAAGAAAGAAATCTATCAGCTACTTACTTTTCTACAAGGATAAATTCTCATTGTTTTCTACATATCAATCATTATGTCACAATGTCCTATATTCTAATTGTTTTCATTTCTATTTAAGAGGCAATGAGCAAGGCATAATGTCTTTCAAAAGCATAGTGATCATTCACAGAACTGAATAACAATCAATGAAATGATAACCTAAGACCTGAATAAACATGGCATTAGTGCTAGAAAATGTCAACCCTCCTGCTTCAAAAGGGCAAAAATGTCACTGGACCCAAGCTAGCATTTTTTATTTCGTACAATGAACTTACCCTGCAATTCTCCAAAAGACTCATTTAATTCCTATTAAGAAGTGTGTGGTGAATTGTAAATGACATTGATGATAAATAGTGCTTGATAATGCCAGCTATATTATTCAGCAATGTCATTCATGGCATTTAACCCTTCCGGGCATTTAGAAAGACCTTACCTTCTAATTTCCTCTTGTCATCCAAATGCCGTCTAATGCTATTTACCAAAGAATTTGATGGTTACCTTTAATCATATGATAACCTTTTTTTTTGTGGCACATAAATGGAAGTTCTAAATGAATGCTAGGGCTTTATAGCAGATTCTTTTAAATAGTACCATAGATCATACCCCATCTGCCTTATCCATAAGATGAACTTAAGGTTCTTAACACAAAGAACGTAGCTAATGCAAAGAAACAAAAAAATATTGGCCTCGAAATTCACATTTCATGTGTTATTTAGTCATTATCCAGCTTAGTGGATGTTAAATTGCGTAAAATACGGGGGAAAAAAGCACATTCTTTGCTTAATGTCCTTCATAGATTGCATCTGCGGCCTCCTATTCTGTATCGAGCTCTACATGAATGATTGGCACAATTTTTAAAATGTAATCACTGCACAGAACAGTTAGGTTGTGTTTGATTGCATCTTCAGAATAATGTTAAAAAGGAAAGAAGTCAGATGATACGATATACTTTCCTCTCAGGCTGGTTCTAAGTTTCATTATTCAACTATATTATGTAAAAACCAAATTGCAGAATGGGAGGATTTAGCCTGGCATCTAAGGTCAGGAGGAGAGGGTGATGTAATCTGGTAGCAGGACCTGTGGCCCTACCTCTCAGGGTGGTGTTGGGAAATGAGCTGACCCAGTGGGGAGCATTTTCACTGTTGACCGCCCTCTTGGGGCTCCCAATCTGAACTCTGTACACAGGGTTTTCAGAAGGACTCAGAGATGACAACAAGACCATATTTGTTTGCATCATTCAAATGGATTCTTCAGATAGTCTAAACACTACTCTTTTGTCTTTCAAAGGACAAAACTACATTTGATAATTTAGTAATAGTTTTTAATAGATTGAAAAGAATTTTCATTAAAAGATGGCCATCAGATAAACATGATCATTTAAATAATCTCATTCCCCTCTTACCTTATACCAGAAAATTAAGCATCTAATATACCTTATTCATGCTACAACCTGATTTATATCCGCGAGCTAAGAACGCAGCGTGGCATCAACCCATAGCATGTGAAAGTTTTTGCCAAGACATGTCAGAACTCCTTTAAGGAACAGATCACTCCATGAATTCTAGACTTACTCAACATCAGTGACCTCACAGTTAAAGTATGCCTTAATGATCCAATGGTAGAAACTGTTCAGTAAATACATAGAATAGTTCTCATTGTTATCAGTGGGCGTTTCCTAGAACTTTTGAACTGTTTCTAAATCCACAACCCCATGGTGTTTGCAAAATTTGATTTACCAAAGAAATAGACACCTAAAAAGAGCTTCTATTCCAGTCTTCTCTTTCTCCCTCCCTCCCCTACCTTTCTTTCTTGTTTTCTTTCCTTTTTTAATTTTTTTTTTCAAATGTTGGATTGGAACAGATACATTAAAGTTATTTGGGGTCACCAAATTCTTTCTCTAGGTCTAAATCCTGAAAGGAGCCATGAGGGGTATATTAATTCAACACAGTGCTTCTACCTTGGACAGAAGCTAAATTATCTAAATTACTGTTGCCTTTTTAAAAAAACTTAACGCACATGCACACATACACACACACATTCATTCATTCACTCCCATTCTCCTATTTCTCTTTCACATGATTAGATTGCCCCTCTAACAGAGAGAAAAACAATGTTCATTGGGCCCCAGGGAAAGTGATGTAGCTGTAAATGAAGGGTGGAGCGAGGTGGTGAAACACTGGGTGTGATCTGAGTTGGCCTCATCTTTTCTCATGATTTCTCCTTGCTAGTGCCTGGTGGGTGCAAGATGTACAATGGAGGGAGGGGAAAGGCAGCTATGTGCCAGCTCTCCCTTGGAGATACTACCATAAAGAGACATTTGAGGAGCATTTTTTATTTCACCATAAATTATAGAATAAAACAAAGAAGATGACTATCTCAAGACTTAAACCCAGTTCTTCCCTTTTCTTTAGAAAATGCTTCCTAAGCTCAGAGAAACCTTTTACAGTGCCCACTTTATGAACTCTTCAGTCCATGTACAAAATGTACTGAAGAATAAATAGTACAACAGAGCAGAGAACAGACCATGGAGCCAGACTGTCCTAAGTTTAAATCCTGGCTCCTACCGTATCCTGTTCTATATCCTTTGTTTAGTGTTCTTACTTGATAAGTGAAAATTAAATATCTACCTCATAGAGTTGTAGGAAGATGGATGTAACACACTAAGCTCAGATCATTGCTCATGGTAAATGCTCAACACCTCAATACATAGTAGTAAACAAAACTATGGTGATTATTGTAATGATTACTGACACATGCTTTCTTCTTAACCCTCTATTTTAAAGGATATGGGAAATAGCATTTCTCCCCATTCTCCTGGAAAGGAGGACTTAGAGGTTCAGTAACTTTACTTGCCATTACTTTTGTTGATAGTGAGATTGTAAGATTCATTGTCCAAACTAGGATATTTTTGAGAGTGAAATGGGGTGCTAATCCACTGGGGCACTAGGGCAACGGGAATAAACTGGGCTCTCCCTAGAAAACTGGGAGTTTGCCACTCTAATTACTGTACTACTCAGGAACCTGAGATCCTAAACCTTCTTCCTGTTGCAAAGCCTAAACCTGGAGGGAAAGGTGCTAATTTTCTCAAAAACCTATTCTTCTATTTGAAGAAGAATAGGAAATGAGTGCCCTTGCTCTCCATTCAGACACTCCATTAAAAAATAATTAGCCAGGTGGCTCAAGTCACTTAAGCGTCCAGCTCTTGCCTTCAGCTCAGGTCATGATCTCACGGTGTGTGGGTTCAAGCCCAGTGTCAGGCTCTGTGCTGACACAGTGAAGTCTGCTTGGGATTCTCTCTCTCTTCCTCTCTCTCTGCCACTCCCCTGTTCACTCGCTCTGTCTCTCTCTCTCAAAATAAGTAAACTTGAAAAAATAATTAAAATAATAATGAGTCATGACAACAAGGCATGATTACTGCTTTAATATGTCTATGTCAAAAATGCTGGTTGGGTCATCAGGACTCCTGGGTTCATTGCCCTTCTTGACAGCTAATTGGCTGTGTTATCACAGTTGGGGTCCAAGTCATGCCACTTATACAATCAGAAAATTGGACCAGGGACCTCTGAGCTTTCCAACAGTGTAGAATTCTGTTTATAATCTTCTGGAGACCTGAAGTACTACGGTGTATACACTATCTTTTCAAAATTCAGATTTTGCATCCTTCTGAAAGTAGCATTCAATTCAAGTTGTGAGCAACACACACCGCCTGTAAGCACCATGAGGGAATGAATAATACTCATTTATCTTTATTGGGAATGTTTTATGTGCCAAGCACCATTGTTTCATTTAAGCCCACGGCAAATCTCTGTGGTAGGCACCGTCATCACTTGGTAAGAAGGGAATCTGAGATACAGAGAGGTAATTAGTCAAAGTCTTGCAACTAGTAAGCTGCAGTGTGGCTTGGAATGGAGAGAGTGGGACTTCAGAGTCTGTGTTCTTAACCCCTGTGCCATTAGTGCAGAGGAGAGGCAGAAGAGAAGAGGCCTCCAAATTTCCAACACTGGATTACAAGAAACAGAATTTATTTAGAATTTAGAGAGTGAAGGAGTCATTTCCATGGCTCATGCCCTCCAATTGCTATCCTCTGGCCTAGGGTGTAAATGAAAGCAAAGTTGTCCTCAATTGGATAAATATCCACAAGGTACATTTTAACACAGCCATCTGGAAAATGCTCAGTTTTCATATTGTAACTTGAATGTCTTGGAATATATCATTCTGATTGCTCTTTTGCTCATTGGAAACTCATTTCAAATTCTCACAAATGTGCACTGAACACCAACATGCGACGAAACTTTAAACTTTCATGACATTTTCTACCAAGTTTCTTAGCAGTTAACACTTATTATTTTGCAGCACATTCAAGGGCTTAGATAATGATTTTGCCAAAGACCAAAAGACAGTTTCTAATAGACTCACACATTTTATCATATGGAAAGAAATTCAAAGAAGCTACAACTTACACTAACTCAGATAATTTGCTTCCAGGAAGCAATTTAAAAACATGAGTTAAATTGATTTGAATTACATAGCTACATAAGATTCACATGAAATCTAAAGAAGATGGGTCTGAGTTTTGAATTTTGATTCTTGCAGGGTCAATTTTATTAACAGGTAAAAAAATATATTCATGAAACCACATATTGAACTCAGTTTTGCAGACTCCTTTAAATAGGAATTTGATTTGCTTCAATCACGGTGCTAGTACTCTTTACTTTTATTTTTTTAGATTCAAAGTTATTGACTTTCAACTTTCAACTAAATTTTTATTATATTTTCATCAATTTATTCATTCACTCATTTCTTCATTTTTGGAGCATCTAATGGCTTGTTTCCATATTTCCTCTTGTGTTCTTTTACCAAGTTCTCAGGTTCTTGAATAAATCTGTGTTACTTCATATTTGTTATATTTTACCCTGATTTGAATGCTGGATTTGGAAACCTAGTGTGAGATACATCCTCCTCCAAGGCTTTTATAACTATAAATTTGGAAATACTGTATACAGAGCTTTACTTCCTGAAATACAGTGGCAACTCATTTATTTGAAATACTTAGGTTAAGAAATGATTCTGATCTGCAGAAATTATATTAGGCTGACATTCCCATAATAGTTGAAATCACATATTCTCTCCAACCTGATTGTATTGTTGTCACTGACTTTATATCTAAGTATCCTCTTATAACCTCACTCTCTCAAAAAATCAAGCAGGGGTAAGGGTGCCTAGGTGGCACAGTCAGTTAAGCTCTGACTTTGGCTCAGGTTATGATCTCGTAGTTTGTGAGCTTGAGCCCCACACTGGGCTCTGCACTGGTGGTACAGAACCTGCCTGGGATTCTCTTTCTCTCCCTCCCTCTCTCTGCCTCTTCTCCACTTGCACTCTCTAATGCTCCCTCTCTCAAAATAAATAAATAAACTTAAATCAGGCAGGGGTAGAACAGAAGGGATAATGATCAAATAATAACAATGACAACAATAATAATATAAAATTCTGATGTGCACATACTATTTTATATAATAGTATTTGTTATATGTTTCTAAAATGTAGTACTGCAATACCACAGTGCCATATGGTCAGCTGAGCAATAAAGACACCGGAGGTAAGGGCACACGACCCGGTATTTCTAGCAGGATAAAGCACCACAACAAATCATCACCACCCTTCCAAAGACATTTGCCTTCAGATATTTGTGGATATCAGATATTCTGTGAAAGGAACCGGTTCTCCTCTTCCTAAAGCCAGAGGCTATAGACTTAATGTGTTTGAATCAGAACTACCTGAGCCTTTAGTCAGCTTCTCAGTTAACAGAGTCATTCATTCTGCAAATATTTGTAAACCGGGCATTTTTCAAAATTCTGGAGGTAAATAATGAACACAGCTGAGATGCTCCCTCACCTCATATAGTTTCGAATCAGAGGGGGAAAAAATGAACAAGACACAAGTGAACAGATAAGACAATGACATGTGATGACAGATGTTACACAGGGGTGCAAAGGGTGGTGTGGAGAAGCATCGGAGAGTAACCAGGAGGAGGCTACTTCAGGCAGGTGCTCAGGGCCACCTCGCTTGAAGAGGCATTACAGTGGAGATCAATCCTGGAACCACTTAGGCAAAGATGATGTTGGGATGTGGGGGGAGCAAGTCCAAGGCCTTGAACTCTGCTATTTTCCAGGGCTGTGCTGGAGATGGGGATTCAAAGCTACGCAAAAATCCCCATGGTCTTTGCTCTCATGAAGTTCACTGTCTCATAGGAAAATAAGATTCCTGCCTTCAAGGAGCTCATGAATGGTAGGGAAAATGGACATGATGGACAAACCTGACCATCACAGCAATGGAAGGAAAGGAATAATCCAAACTCCACGGGCAGAGCAACAGGTCAGAAGATATCTCCCCAAGGAATTTGCCCAGGGCCACCTAGTTCATCAGTGGCAAAGCCAAATCTCTAACATAGGTTTCTCAACTCCTTATCCAGTGTTTTTTATTATTTTTCATTATATTCCCAGTGGAGCACGCAGGCGCACGGGCACGCGCACACGCGCGCGCGCGCACACACACACACACACACACACACACACACACACATACACACACGGAAAAAATGAGAGGGCAAGGAGAAAAATCCCTAGTAAAGCCAGGGAAGCACGTAGATGATGTTAGAGGTGGCACAATTTATATTTTTTGAGCGTAGTACTTCTATGCTGAACTCCGTAGCAACTTCCAACGTCATATCCAGGGCCTCTGTATACAGAAGATCAACGCATTCTACAAACATGCATTTACTCATTCTAGTCATTGATCCAAAAATCCTTTTTCCTAAAACACTAATTTGTACATGTGTCTAATTTTTTTCCCCATCTGAGTATCTGTAGTACAACACATCATCTGGAGGTCTTGCCCAGGGAAAGGGCTTTAAGGGTGGGTGCTTGGTGGGTTGTATTGCTAGTTTCTTGAAGCTGTTGTCCAAGCCACCATGAGCTGCTGTTTTCAATTACAGTGAAAAATATGCCTTTTTCTTTGTGCTTCTGCCTAGTGTTCCCCTAACACACCCACAGGGGTCAGCAGTTTCTGTTTCTTAGGCACCTTTTCTCATTTTAATTTCTGCACACTGGGTCCCGTTGAGACCAAAGCTCCAGACCACAGACTATTTTTTTTCTCCTTAAGCCTCAGTCACCCCTGGAAAACAAATGAGCTTTCAAAAAACCCTGTAATTAGAATATAAATGCAATATTTTAATGGCTTGTGATCAGAATATAAATAACCTCCTAATAGCCCATGCAAAGGAGGGTGTCAGTGTATTATGCATCAGGGAAGGGAAACAGAACCAATGATAGTGGCTTTTCCTTCATTCACCTTCCAGCCTGGCAGTTCCAGTCAATGTTTTACTGAAAACAGACGGTCCTTCCTTCTCTAACTAAGCACAAGAGACCTGGAGACTTTGCCATTTAACGATGGATTTGGCAGATGGCTTTCTTACTGGTCAAATAAATGTCATTTTGTCAGTTAATTGTGAGATCTGATAGACAGAAGATCCTTAGGTCCGATGCAAGTTTGTAAACATCCTGCTCAGCAATATGATTTGAGGGAGGCCCTTAGGGCAACAGGAGGAAGTGAGTACATCAGTACCCCAATGGGATTGATCCCAATCTTTGAGCAAGAAGAGAGGAGTGGGAAACATATCCTTCCTCACAGTGAATGGAGAAAAGAAGTTGTTTTTTTTTTCTTTTCCCCTATGCCAATTAAGTAAAGCTGGGAGAGTCACAAACTTTATTGAGTGCCTAGTGTATTTCTGGAACAAAGCTGGATGCTTGTTTTCTCTCCATTGATGTTCAGAAAAAGCCTGTGAGATACTATTATTCCCACAGATAGAGAAAAGTGAATTTCAAAAAATTTGAGTCGTTTGACCTTGTAACTTTCTGTACCAAAAAATGGAGACAAGGGGCACCTGGGTGGCTCAGTCGGTTAAGCGCCGACTTCCGCTCAGGTCACGATCTCGCGGTCCGTGAGTTCCAGCCCCTCGTCGGGCTCTGTGCTGACAGCTCAGAGCCTGGAGTCTGCTTCGGATTCTGTGTCTCCCTCTCTCTCTCTGCTCCTCCCCCGTTCATGCTCTGTCTCTCTCTGTCTCAAAAATAAATAAACACTTAAAAAAAAAATGAAGACTGTCCGAGAAAGCTACTGGAACAGAAATGAACACAATGGTAGTATTTTTGTTACACTAATGTAAAAAGGAAAAAGAAATACTGACTTTAAGACTTAATTTCAAGATACAACTATCACATAGCAACGACAGATACTAACAATGAAGTGGTCATACCAGACCGTAGGATCCTAGAAAATAGTAATTTATCGTTTTCCTTTTTGGTGCCTTTCCTTCTTTCCTTTTCCATGATCCCACTGAGAAAGTTGGTCTCCATACAGAATATTCCGGAGGGTAATTGAAGGAATGACTGAGTTAATGAATCAGTGAGAGTTACTGAGAGGGTCTTATTTTGTTATGGTTATGCAGGAGAGAAGGACAGCAGTCTGGAGGAATTAGAGTTGTGAATAAAGTTAAAGTTCAAAAAATAAACACCTGAATTCAGAAAATATTGACAGCAGTAAGGTATGACTAGCAATGCAGGCAGAAGGCTGCATACAGCGGCCAACGTGAGAAAATAAAAGAGACATTTTAAGAAAAATAGAGAGGATCTAAGCAAAAGTCTGGGAGCCAGGAGAGAAGCCCCTATCCAGGAGAGCAAGTCTGTGGGCAAAGCGGGCAGGGGGGCTGCTGGGTAGGTTACTAAGAACTACCGTGGTGCTTCCTGGGGCGCCTGGGGGCTCAGTCGCTTAAGCTTCTAACTTGGACTCAGGTCATGATATCGCGGTTCACAAGTTCAAGCCCTGAGTCGGCCTCTGTGTTGGCAGCTGAGAGCCTGGAGCCTGCTTTGGATTCTGTGACTCTCTCTCTCTCTCTCTCTCTCTCTCTGCCACTCCCCTGCGCTCACTCTCTCTCTTGCTCTCTCTCCCCATCCCTCAAAAATAAACATCAAAAAATTTTTTAAGAACTGCATGTTTCCTGTGCTTCAGGCACCCACAGAAACTACTTTTTTTGTGTAAGCCTTCCAAACAGCTCTCTGGGGTGACTACTGAGATCCCCATTTACAAGTTAAGAAAGGAAGCTCAGAGACCTTAAGTGACCCACCCTGAGTCACACAGCTATTAGGTGGCACAGATTTAGTTACATCTGGCTGACACCAGAGTCCCTGATCTGTCCACTGTTCTGCATTTCTCAGAGGCTGTATGACAGAGGGGGCTGCGGGATTCCCCCAGATACTGCCAAAGGGCCGTGAACTCTGAGAACAAACAAACAAACATGAAGTCTCTACTTGCTTAAGAGCAAATAAAGCTGAGATCAAGGAAGATCAGATTTGGACTCAGGCAAGAGGTCAGAGTGAACTCAAGCACAGGGACAGAGTTATTGCAAAGAGTAAACATTGATTAAGCAATTACCTTGAGCCCTAAGCCTAGAAGATGATCACTGCTTTATACTGGCTTGGAAAGAGAGAACGGCTTTCTTAGTACGTATGTATACATGTGTCTATACAATGTGTATTACTTATACCTTGAGATTCTTTTGAATGCAAGTAACTAACTTGGGTACTTTAAATAGTGCACACACACACACACACACACACACACACACACACACACACACACACGAATGTTTAGGGAAAGCTTGAGCATCTTTTTTGTTTGATTCTGAGCCCAAGTCAGGAAGATGAGTCCTGTTTCAGAAGCCCCTAAGCAGGTCCCTTGAGGAGAAGAGAATGCTGAGTATCTGCTTACTTTGCCCAGAACCTCCACAGGGGAAGTTTCCTGCCTGCTGTGCTGGCTAAAAGGAAGAGCCAGAGGCCTTGTCCTGGCTTCCATCTGATGGTGCCCTGGCCACAGAGTAGACTGGACCAGAGGTGGCCCCAGCACAGGCAGCCAGTCCACCGACTGGCTACAGATTTACAGAGTGGCTCCAAATAAAGGTGGGCTAAGGCAATAAGACTTTCTTGGAACTATGAATTGAGAGAATATACTTGAAATCAGTTTATTCGTGAGGTGCAAGAAAGGAAATGGCTTTATTATTTTTTTCTCCAACCAATGCCTCCTTTGCATTTCCCTTTTGTGTTTCTCTTAGTGAGAGCTCAAGAAGTGTAGCACAGGCCACTTTAGAAATTTCGACTTCAGGGGCGCCTGGGTGGCTCAGTCGGTTAAGCGGCCGACTTCGGCTCAGGTCATGATCTCACGGTCCGTGAGTTTGAGCCCCGCGTCGGGCTCTGTGCTGACAGCTCAGAGCCTGGAGCCTGTTTCAGATTCTGTGTCTCCCTCTCTCTCTCTGACCCTCCCCCATTCATGCTCTGTCTCTCTCTGTCTCAAAAGTAAATAAACGTTAAAAAAAAATTAAAAAAAAAAAGAAATTTCGACTTCACATCTAACTCAAAGCTGTCACCTACCCCCTAGACTCCTAGCTGAGGACTAACTGAAGGTGGGGGCCCTATGCTGGGGAAGGGAAGCCTAATCTGTGTTTTCACTCGCTGTTGCGCTTTATAGCTCCTCTGTCTTCCATCTTGGAGTAATACGGTCTCAGAGCAAGGACAGATATTTTGTATGTGGTCGGTGCTACTGTATTTTGGTTACTGGTATCATCATTACGCTTCTTCCCCGGCAGGGCATACCCGTGGGTTTTTCATACCACCCATCCCTTATTCTAGGCAATGCACTTTCTGATCTCTTGAAACACTTCTCAGCCCTGACTTTTGGCTGTCAATCCCACAGCTCCTCTCTTCTTGGTCTCCCCACAGGCAGGAAGGAATTGAGGGAGGGAGAACTTTCAGACAGCTGCAGTGTAGCTACCCGTTACGGTGCATACTTGAAGGTGGGCAAGTCTCAGGTCCCTGCCCCATCCCCAAAGCTGGGGTCTGCTGCTCCGCTGGTCCTCCCCACTCACTTGTGCACCCCGGCTTTTGTGGTCAGCCTTCACCTTAGCAATCTCAAGGCCAGAAGCAACAGCCAGGCCCTACGTGCGTGTATGCCCAAGCTTTCTCAAGGCCTCTTCTGCTGCCCAGTACTCTGGTTGCTACTTTGACTCTGGAGGTCAGTGACTTCTAGCTGGGGAGGACCATGTCAGTGTCTCTTGGAGCTTCTTGAATTTGGTCTAAGGCCTGTGTGAGCAGCTCACCCTACACACCTTCCTACACTCCTTCAACAATTTCCTAATTCAAACTAATGTCTTACATCAGTGAACTCTCTACACTTTCCTCCTCCCCTGAATAAATTCTTGTCTTCTGCTGAGAGAGGCTACATGATGTAGAGGTGGGAATAAAGGTCAAATGACTACTTTGGTCACCTCTTATTTTTTATTATTTTGTTATGCCTGGAAGCTGTTGTTTATTTTTTCTTCTTTTTTTAAACCTTAAATCCTAGTTAACATATAGTGCAATGATTTCAAGAACAGAATTTAGTGATTCATCACTTACATGTAACACCTAGTGCTCATCCCAACAAGTGTCCTCCTTAATGCCCCTTGCCCATAGAGGGTCCCCCATCCAACACCCTTCCAGCAACCCTGTTTGATCTCTGCATTTAAGACTCTTTTACGGTTTGTCTTCCTCTCTATTTTCATATTATTTTTGCTTCCCTTCCCTCATGTTCATCAGTCTTATATCTTAATTACCACATATGAGTGAAGTCATATGATATTTGTCTTTCTCTGACTGACTTATTTCACTTGGCACAGTACACTCCAGTTCCATCCACGTTGTTGTGAAAGGCAGGATTTCATTCTTTTTTTTTTTAATTTTATTTTTTTAAATTTACAACCACATTAGCATATAGTGCAACAATGATTTCAGGAGTAGATTCCTTAATGCCCCTTACCCATTTAGCCCACCCCCCTTCCCACAACCCCTCCAGCAAACCTGTGTTTGTTCTCCATATTTAAGAGTCTCTTATGTTTTGTCCCCCTCCCTGGTTTTCTATTATTTTTGCTTCCCTTCCCTTATGTTCATCTGTTTTGTTTCTTAAACTCCTCATATGAGTGAAGTCATATGATATTTGTCTTTCTCTGACTGACTAATTTCACTTAGCATAATACCCTCCAGTTCCATCCACATAGTTGCAGATGGCAAGATTTCATTCTTTTTGATTGCTGAGTAATACTCCATTGTATATATATACCACATCTTCTTTATGCATTCACCCATCGATGGACATTTGGGCTCTTTCCATACTTTTGCTATTGTTGATAGTGCTGCTATAAACATTGGGGTGCATGTGTCCCTTTGAAACAGCAAACCTGTATCCCTTGGATAAATACCTAGCAGTGCAATTGCTGGGTCATAGGGTAGTTCTATTTTTAGTTTTTTGAGGAACCTCCATACTGTTTTCCAGAGTATCTGCACCAGCTTGTATTCCCAAAGATTTCATTCTTTTTGATCATCAAGTAATATTCCATTGTGTGTGTGTGTGTGTGTGTGTGTGTGTGTTTGTGTGTGTGTGTGTGTATGTATATATACCACATCTTCTTTATCCATTCATCTGTCGATGGACATTTGGGCTCTTTCCATACTTCGGCTACTGTTGATAGTGCTGCTATAAACATTGGGGTGCACGTGCCCCTTAGAAACAGCACTTGTGGATTGTAGCATAGTTCCTTTTTTAATTTTTTGAGGAAACTCCACAATATTTTCCAGAGTGGCTATACCAGTTTGTATTCCCACCAGCAGTGCAAAAGGGATCTTCTTTCTCCACATCCTCAACAACAATCTTTGTTGCCTGAGTTGTTAATTTTAGCCATTCTGACAGGTGTGAGGTGGTGTCTCATTGTGGTTTCGATCTGTATTTCTCTGATGATGAGTGATTTTGAGCATTTTTTCATGTGTCTGTTAACTATCTGGATGTCTTCTTTAGAAAAGTGTCTATACATGTCTTTTGCCCATTTCTTCACTGGATTATTTGTTTTTTGGGTATGGAGTTTGATAAGTTGATACTAACCCTTGACCTGATATGTCCTTTGAAAATATCTTCTCCCATTCTGTCAGTTGCCTTTTAATTTTGCTGATTGTTCCCTTCACTGTATAGAAGCTTTTTATCTTGATGAGGTCCCAATAGTTCATTTTTGCTTCTGGTTTCCCTTGCATCCGGAGACATGTCGAGTAAGAAGCTGCTGCAGCCAAGGTCAAAGAGGTGGTTGCCTGTATTCTCCTCTAGGATTTTGATGGTTCCTGCCTTACATTTAGGTCTTTAATCTATTTTGAGTTTATTTTTGTGTATGGTGTAAAAAAGTGTTCCAGGTTCATTCTTCTGCATGTTGCTGTACAGTTTTCCCAGCACTATTTGCTGCAAAGACCGTCTTTTTTCCATTGGATATTCTTTCCTGCTTTGTCAAAGATTAGGTGGCACATGTTAGTGGGTCCATTTCTGGGTTCTCTATTCTGTTCCATTGATCTATGTGTCTGTTTTGTGCCAGTACCATACTGTCTTGATGATTACAGCTTTATAATACATCTTGAAGTCCAGAATTGTGATGCCTCCAGCTTTAGTTTTCTTTATCAAGATTAGTTTGGCTAATTGGGGTCTTTTCTGGTTCCATAAAAATTTTAGGATTGTTTGTTCTAGCTATGTGAAGAATGCTGGTGTTATTTTGATATGGATTGCATTGAATATGTAGATTGCTTTGGGTAGTATCAACATTTTAACAACATTTGCTCTTCTGATCCATGAGCATGGAAAGTTTTTCCATATTTTTTATATCTTCTTCAATTTCTTTCATAAGCTTTCTATAGTTTTCAATGTATAGAGTTTTCACCCCTTTGGTTAGGTTTATTCCTGGGTATTTTGTCGGTTTTGGTGCAATTGTAAATGGGATTGATTCCTTGATTTCTCTTTCTGCTGCTTCATTATTGGTGTATAGAAATGCAACCAATTTATGTACAATGATATTATATCCTGTGATTTTGCTGAATTCATGGATCAGGTCTAGCAGCTTTTTGGTGGATCTTTGGGTTTTCCACATAGATTATCATGTCCTCTGCAAAGAGTGAAAGTTTGGCTTCCTTTTGCCAATTTGGATGCCTTTTATTTCTTTGTGTTGTCTGATTGCTGAGACTAGGATTTATAACACTATGTTTAATAACAGTGGTGAGAGTGGACATCCTTCATCCTGTTCCTGACATTAGGGGGAAAACTCTGTTTTTCCCCATTGAGAATATTAGAGGTGGGTCTTTCACATATGGCTTTTAGGATCTTGAGGTACAATCCTTCTATCCATACTTTATTGAGAGTTTTTGTCAAGAAAGGATGCTGTATTTTGTCAAATGTTTTCTCTACACCTATTGAAAAGATTATGTGGTTCTTATCCTCTATTTTATTAATGTGATATATCACATTGATTGATTTGTGGATATTGAACCATCCCTGCATCCCAGGAAGAAATCCCACTTGATCTTGGTGAATAATTCTTTTAATGTATAGTTGGATCTGGTTGGCTAATATCTTGTTGAGAATTTTTGCATATTCATCAGGGAAACTAGTCTGTAGTTCTCCTTTTTAGTGAAGTCTTCATCTGGTTTTGGAATCAAAGTAATGCTGGCCTTGTGGAATGAGATTGGAAGTTTTCCTTCCATTTCTAATTTTTGGAACAGCTTCAAAAGAATAAGTGTTAACTCTTCTTTAAATGTTTGGTAGAATTCCCCTGGAAAGCCATGAAGCCCTGGACTCTTGTTTGTTGGGAGAATTTTGATTACTGATTCAATTTCTTTACTGGTTTTGGGTTTGTTCAAATTTCTATTACTTTCTGTTTCACTTTTGATAGTTTATATGTTTCTAGGAATTTGTCCATTTCTTCCAGATTTCCCAATTTGTTGGCATATAATTCTCATAATATTCTTATTATTGTTTGTATTTCTGCAGTCTTTGTTGTGATCTCTCCTCTTTCATTCATGATTTTATTTATTGGGTCCTTTCCTTTTTCTTTTTTTTTTTTTAACGTTTATTTTTTAGACAGAGAGAGACACAGCATGAACGGGGGAGGGGCAGAGAGAGAGGGAGACACAGAATCGGAAGCAGGCTCCAGGCTCTGAGCCATCAGCCCAGAGCCTGACGCGGGGCTCGAACTCGCGGACCGCGAGATCGTGACCTGAGCTGAAGTCGGACGCTTAACCGACTGAGCCACCCAGGCGCCCCATCCTTTTTCTTTTTGATCATTTTTTATCTTTTTGATCCTTTAGGCTAGGGGTTTATCAATTCTGTTAATTCTTCCAAAGAACCAGCTCCTGCTTTCATTGATCTGTTCTACTACGGTTTTTTTTCATTTTGATATTATTGATTTCTGCTCTAATCTTTATTATTTCCCTTCTTCTGCTGGTTTTGGGCTTTATTTGCTGTTATTTTTCCAGCTGTTTTAAGTGTAAGGTTAGGTTGTGTACTTGAGACCTTACTTCCTTCTTTAGGAAGGCCTGGAGTCCTATATACTTCCCTCTTATGATGACCTTTGCTGCATCTCAGAGGTCTTGGCTGTCGTGTTTTAATTTTCATTGGCTTCCATGTACTTTTTAATTTCTTCTCTAGTTTCTTGGTTAACCCATTCATTCTTAGCAGGGCGTTCTTTAATATCCAAGTATTAGTGGTCTTTCCAAATTTTTTCTTGTGGTTGATTTCGAGTTTTATAGCATCGTCTTCTGAAAATATGCAAGGTATGATTGTGATCTTTTTGTACTTGTCGAGGGCTGATTTGTGACCCAGCATGTGATCTATTCTAGAGAATGTTCCATGAGCACTCCAGAAAATGTGTATTCTGCTCCTTTAGGATGAAATGTTCTGAATATATCTGTTAAGTCCATCCAGTCCAGTGTGTCATTCAAAGCCATAGTTTCCTTATTGATTTTCTGCCATTGCTGTAAGTGGGGTGCAGAGGTCCCCTATTATTATGGTATTATTATCAATGATTTTCCTTATGTTTTTGATTAACTGATTTATATATTTGGGTGCCTCTATGTTGGGGGCATAAATACTTACAGTTGTTACATCTCCTTGTTAGCATTTTGTGAATTTGACTATGATATGCCTTGGTGATGGTTTTTGTTGAATCTAAATTTTTTTTAACATTTATTTATTTTTGAGAGAGAGAGAGAGACAGAGTGTGAGCTGGGGAAGGGGCAGAGAAAGAGGGAGACACAGATTCCAAAGCAGGCTCCAGGCTCCAAGCTGTCAGCACAGAGCCTGGTGTGGGGCTTGAACTCACAAGCCATGAGATCATGACCTAAGCTGAAGTCAGATGCTCAACTGATTTAGCCACCCAGGTACCCCAGGTTTTTGTTGAATCTAATGGGAGTTCTATGTGCTTCTTGGGTTTTGAAGTCTGTGTCCTTCCCCAGATTAGGAAAGTTTTATGCTATAATTTTCTCACATGAACTTTTGCTCCTTTTTCTCTCTCTTCATCTTCTGGGACTCCTACAATTTAGATATTTTTCCTTTTTAATAAGTCACTGAGTTCTCTAAGTCTTTTATCATGCTCTTTTGCCCTTTCTTCCCTCTTTTTTTTCTGCTTCATTATACTCCATAATTTTGTCTTCTATACTGCTGATTCGCTGCTCTGCTTCATCCACCCTATTTGAGATTGTATTTATCTCTATTTGAGATTGTCTATTTGAGATGTCTATCATCTATTTGAGATTGTATCTTGGTTATAGCATTTTTAATTTTGTCCTGACTAGATTTTACTTCTTTCATCTCCACAGAAAGGGATTCTATGTTTTTTCAACCCAAGCTAATATTCTTATTATCACTGTTCTAAAATCTAGTTCAGACAACTCACTTATGTCTGTGTTGATTAAGCCCCTGATTGTCATTTCTTCCTGTTCTTTCTTTTGAGGTGAATTCTTTCATTTTGTCATTTTGGAGGAAGAAAAAAATTAATAAAATAAAAATTAAAAAATTAAAAACAACATGAAAAATCAAATAAAGGAAGCTAGATCCTAGGGGTGCTTTGGTCTGCTTGCTGAAAGAAGCTTGATAGAATAGAGAAAAAAAGGAAAGAAAAGAAAGGAAAAAAAGATAAGAAAAAATTTAAAAATTAAAAAAATTACATAATGAAATAGAATAAAATGAAACAAAGCAAATGAAATAGAATAAAAAATTTTAAAAATAAAGAATAAAGTAAAAAAACTTTAAAATTTTTTTAAATTAAAAAAAAGAATAGAAAAATAAAAATTTTCTCTTTCTGTACCCAAGAAAAAGAAAGGAAAAAAAATTAAACATAAACAGAAGTAAAACAAAAAAAGACAAACTAATAAATGAACCCACAAACAGAATGAAACCTTAATGAAGTTACATCCAGTTTCCCCTAGAATTGAAAGTATGAAGCCCTCTACAGTCCATATACTAAGCAGGTGGAGGGACTTGTGTTGGTCTTCTAAGGGATGTGCTTGGAGGGCACATTTGGGTGAGGCTTGGTTTAGTGGCTCCATTCTCCACCAAGCTAGCTGGTGTTGCTTAGCTTACTGGAGTGGATCAGTGTGCATGCACACATGTACTTGCATGGGAGAGGTAGAAATGGCTTCACCCAGATCCCTAGTCTCTGGCACAGGAACTTTGCGTTCTCACAGGCTTGTGATCAAGCACCACTCCTTTGTCCAAGGCCTCCATCTGCTCCCTGCCTCCACCCTGTCTGTGTCCAAGCCATCAGCCTACCCAGTGGCACCTCCTTCCAGAGTTTTATCTCAGATGGGGCTGTGTTTCAAAACCCCACACTTCAGAGACTCTGCAGACTGGATCCATGTGGACTCTCTGGGGGAGGGTCTTGATGAACAATGGCCAGGTGCTCGCTTGCCCCAGAAAATGTTCCTGCGTTCATGCAGAGGCAGACGTTCAGAAATTATGGCAAATCACAACACACAGCCAGTGCCAGATTTCACCGTACTCTGGAGTCTTTGTCTCAATACCAGCAAATGTGGCTGCTCTCTGGGTTCCACTGGGACTTTTGCCTGTGGGAAGGCCATATGGCCTCCACCAAATGTTCTCCAAGCAGGGGAACCACTTCTCCCTGTGTGGCATACGGACCCCTCAGATTCTGCTATCTGCTCCTGGGGATTCACCCACTTTCCTCACCAGAGCACCACTAGGCACTGTGCTCCAGAATTTCCGACTCTGCACTCCACTGTTTATAGAATCCTAATGGTATTGAAACCCTCTCTTCCAGTCAGTGGTTTTGGGAAACAGATTTCTTGTTCAGCCTTTCTCTCTCTTTCTCTCCAGCTACTTTTGGGGGAGTGTTTTTCCTGCACTCTCCCGATGCACCACACTCTCCCCCTTTCTCTGTCTTCTCTCTGCAAAAACAGCTCCCTGCCCTCTGCAGCTTTTCTCTACCCCAGTTCACCTCTCCATACCACATACCTGCTGAGTTCTGTGGCTCAAGTTATGCATATTGTTGTGTTACTCCTCAGATCAATTTCCTAAGTTGAAAAATGGTTTGGTGCTGATCTAGCTGCATTTCAGGGTTGAGACAAGCTCAGGGTCTCCATACTGCTCTGCCATCTTTGGTCACCTCTTACTAGGGGCTGGAGGGAGGAGACATCTGGCTGTTCTTCCACATTCTGTCTGAAAATCAGGGATTCTGTACCTGCTAGCTTCAATTTTGAGGTCTTAGCTAAAATTCTGAAAAGGAAATTAATCAACAGAGGAGCCTATTGGTAGAGAGCAGACAAATGTAGAACAGATAATATGAGTGAGAGCGAGAACAGCTAGAGAAAGAGACAAAGATGGAAAATGAGAGAGAGTATCAGGCCATAAAAGGGGGAGAGAAGTCGGTTCCTAAAGTCGACAGCTATAAGCTTTGCAGTTCCAGCTGCCCTCCCATTCCCTGGTTTAAATGACTAAACAAAATTACACTAGCAATTTACTTGAGGCAACTTTGGTGAATCACTGTTCCAAAGGCATAAAACAAAAACAATGAGAGTGCCTCCTGGAATACCCCACTTCTTCTCAAGTAATTTCTCTGGACACATCTGAGGGCAGCCATTCTCTCCCATACTGAGAGCTAAAAGAAGCACCCAGAACTCTGGAGACCTCCCCATTTGGTTATGTGAACTGCACCTGAGGTCAGACTTAAAAAAAAAAGCTGCTAACGAAATAGAAGGAAAAAAGAGTCATTTTCTGGCAAAAGGTATTTTAAGGTGCTCCCTGACAGTATCTGTAAAACCGGCTGAGTGATTGGCCATCAAATTATTTCAGAGGATGTACAATATTCTCTATGCTGTGCACAACTTAAATATGGACTTTTCTTGGAATAATGACACTCAAATGTTCAGAAATGGCTCCCATAGAACAATATGCATGTGATAGATATGCATTTGCATCATTCGAGAACAAAACCCTCAGATCAGAAATAGTAAATTGAAGCACATGGAGATTTTCTTTCTGCGGATAATCATGCCATAGCTTTATTACCAATACTCTGCATCTAGCTCTTTGTGGTAGACTGCTTGCAAAGATAGATGCAACAATCTTTTGCAATGTGACCTTGCCATTTCTTCCTTCAAGAGCTGAAGTCTGGTTCCCTTCCCCTTAACTCTTGGGAGGCACTGGGACTTGTGTTGAACAACAGAATGTGGCAAAAGTGGTGTCATATGATTTGCAATCCTCTGCTTCGAGAAGTCTTGAAGCTTCCTCCCCCTTGTGGCCCCAAGAATGGTTATCCTCCTTGAGGATGAAAGAGCATAGCAGGAGAGAGGCCTGGCTCACAGCCAGTACCAGTTTCCAGGCAGTGAGAATGTCTTGGGCAATCCCCTCATCCAACCAAGCTGCTAGATGACTGAGTGTATTGGTCAAGACCAAGCACCAAAAGAACCACAGAACCCACAGAATTGCTAACCAAAAAAGAGTGTGTTCCAACTGCCAAATTGCAGGGGTTTTGTTACAAAGAAATAGATGAAAATTCACACAAGGGTATACCACTTTCCTTATCATGAGCAGGTAGTTTTTTGCCACTGTCCAGTAGGAACCAGGGTGGCCATTGACGCAACTAGCCCACAGTACAATTGAAAAGGCTCATCTCACAGGGTTATCTTATTAGGAGCTTGTTGTTTTGAGACAACATTTTATTGTTAAGCAATGTAATGAGCAGGAGTTCTCCCTAACGCTACAGGGAAGTGGCATTTCAGTGGGGTGGCAGTACTTGCTTTTTGGGTTGTTTCATATGTGAAAAAGTTTGCCTACAGGCATGCCTGGGGAGTGAAGGCAGACTTTTTAAAGCCAGGATATCACCTAAAATGGATCTTATTTGCATGTATCAGCAGTGACATCACACAGGGGTTTTCACTTTTCTTTCCCTTCTGCCAACGATTGCAACTAATTGAGAATTCTGTGACTGTTTCAGTTGGAAGATATTACACAGGACACACACATCTGAGTAATGACTGACACCAGCTGCTGTCAGAGAGATGGTAGTGATTTTTCAAATTGACAAAAAGCTTATCAAAGCAAATGTAATGGGGGTTAAATACAATTGCAAGAATAAACCCCCCCATGTGATGACTTTGCATACACAAAGAGAGCATGTTCCAGGCGCATGGTCCTGTTCTTCTTCACTGAATACCTACACTGGAATGCCACTGGTCCTGACCCGACTAATTTTCATCCCTGGGTAAGAAGAATAATCTCCATGCTATTCAAAACAATCTTAAAATGCAACATGGAAAAATAAACACCCTGTTGCTCTTGTTGCCTCTCTCTCTCTCTCTCTCTCTCTCTCTCTCTCTCTCTCTCTCGGTCCCCCTTGTAGGAGAAAACATTCTGCCTCATGTCCAGCAGATGTTTGGAGAAGAGTACATTAAGCACTCATGGATTCCACATAAAGGAATCCAAGAACTCCAGGAAGTTCTGCCTAAAAATACTTCAAACTCCCACATATCTTGGCTATGAGTTTCTCAGCACCTGTCTTGGCTTTAGGGGACTTCTGTAATGGGAAAAGTTAGGCACAGCATCTCTGGGGATAAAAATGTTAGTGCTTAGCTTGTATTGGCATACAAACGATTTTGCTTTTGCAACAGGGGATGAGACACAGGCACCAGGGCCACGATTTTGCACCTTTTGAAATCATACTCAAGCTTGATTTAAAAAAAATTAATTTTAGATCAACTGTTAAGTGTTCCAAAATTCTAGCCAAAGGGCGGGAAGGGAGAGGTGCTGAGATACTACATTCTCACAGAACTCTAAACAGTGAAATGTTACACGCAAGTGCTTTCAAAACAAAAAAAGTATCATCCAATACAATGATTTATTTATTTGTTGACTTTTAAACAAAACTTTGTAAGAGCAATAATTTCATGGGCAAAATAATTATATAGTGAAGTATATTCAATATTTACAGTTACAAGCAGCTCCCATAGTACCCTTGACTCAATTATAACCAGTCCAGGATGAGAATCTAGTAGCTCAGATCCTAAGTGGCCATTCAGAAGCCCCCTGTTCTTCCCTAGCCTAAGAAATTATTTGGTCTAAATCATGTAGTTTGTCTCTAGGAATGGATCAAACAATTCAAATAATTACCCAAACTCATTTTTTTTATAGTGATAACGACAGTCCTATTACCAGGAAACTGTCATCAAGGACCTTGAACAACAAGCCTGATATATCTAGAATCATGATGTGATTGTGTACTCAAGATGATGTAAAAGGGAAAGATCTAGCGAAGGTTTTGATCCTACAGAATTCAGTCTTAGCATCTGGCAAAATAGTATCCAAAAGCTTTTCCTGACATGTGGACATCTTCATTATTTTCATTGTATTGTATATTTAGTCAGGTATACAGTGAACATATTTATTTCTTTAATATAGTGTCATCTCATATGGGGAATGATAAGAGGACTCTTCTAAGATGTAAAAGACAAGATTGGTTCATCTGCTATGTGATCTTAGGGAAATAAAACCAAGCTGACATTTATTAAAGGCTCATTCTGTGAAAGGAGCTTACAGAGTACTTTTAAGCCAAGTTTTATTTTAATCTTTTCAACAGTCCCAATAGGCAGTATTATCTCTATTTCCAAATGCAGAAACCAAGTCTCTCGGTAAGTGACTTGCCCAGGCTCATCAGCTGATGAACAGAGGCAGGATTTGAATCCATGTCTTTCAGACTCCAGAGCTCATGCTCTTACCTGCTTCAGTGAGATCTAGTGTCAGCAGTTCTGGGGTCAAACCTCAGCTCTGCCACTAATCAACTGGGTAGACTTGGAAGTTACTTAACTTCTGTGTGCTCTCATTTTCTGCTTGTAATATAGGAAGGATACTATTTAGACCAGAATACTGGGAAGATTAAATTGGACATAATATGGAAAGGGTTTCCCACGAGGAGTCCTTAAGTAAAGGTTAGTTCCTTCACTTTCTTCCTTGCCTGGGCCTCAGTTTCCCCCTCTGTCCATTAAGGAAGGCCTTAGAGCTATAGAGACTTCGGAAAGCAGCGGGTGTAGTTTCGATTTATAGGTAAGAAAACTAAGACCGAGAGAAGAAGGGACCTACCTCAAATTACAGCTAGTTAGTGAGTAGTTTGTTTTCTCATAGTAGTCATTTTTATTTTGTTGCTGGAATGAGATTCAGATGTAGTTTAATCAAACCATCTAGAATCCAGATAACCTAGATTCTAGGTAATTTGCAAAATTCTACTTATTGTATTTTGTTTGTTTTTGGATTTTGGTCCAGGCTACCTAATGCATTTACTGCATATATGCTACTGTATAAAAGGGCATTCATCGTTGTGCTCTCAGTCTGAAATGCACTTCTCCTGACTTTTCCTGGCTCCTCCTCATCTTTCAGGTCTAAGCTCAAATGCGACCTCCTCGAGCAGCGTTTGCTGGGAGTCTTAATCACGCCTCCCTTCCCACCTCAGCCAATCACTTTCCATCATGTCATCTTGTGTATTTCCTGAGAGGCAATTAACGCAATCTGTAATTACCGTGTTTACAATTAACCTGTTTACTGTTCCTCTGGCTACACCAGAACATAAATACCATGAAAAGGAGCTCTTCAGCATTTGTTTCATTTTGGTACCCCAGCCCTAAGTCCAAACCTGACACCTCATAGGCTCAAAGAACTGCTGGGTGAATGAACATCTCTGCTCACCTAACCATCCACCTCCCACTCATACATCAATCCACCCATCCATCAATTTTCCTCAAAAGATCTAAAACACTTCAAAATACAAATGATGGCTTGATAATTTAGGTTTCAAATGAACAAATAAATATATAATTGGCCTGGGTGGTGAGGGTAAAGAGGTCACAAATGAAACCCCTGTCTCATTCAAATAGAAAGGGAAGCCAGCACATTCAACTACCATGAATGACTGACTTTAAAATACTTAATCAGAACCAATACGAATTTTTAAAACCTTGGTAATTAATACAAGCAGGAATAGTCATGAAATACAGCTTGCCTGAAGTTTTATTTTTAGCACAGAAGTTTTTAATTCCTTAGAAACATTCTGCCAGGAAAGTTTCATGTTCCTTTTTCTCCTAGTCACAGAAATTACTCCCTGCCACTTGAGTGCCAAATCTGGAGACTCACATTAAGTGACTTGCAGCCTCAACTGCCGTTATGGGGATGAAGAATAGCACCACCTCTCTTCCATTTCCCCAGTAGGTGTTTCTTATTTGGCTCTACACCTGAATATGAAATGAGTCCAATTAAAAAAAAATCCTTTTAATGCTGTAAGCTTTTGGGCATTTGTTTTTCCCTCTTTACCCTAGAGAACTCTGAGGATTGAATTCTTAGAGTAAACGTTATTCTAAAGAAGAATGTAGGTAAAAATAAAATTCAGTAATGGGCACTGCAGAAATAAGATAGAAGAATGTGACAGATGGAGTGGATTATACCAAGGATAATTTTGAACTCGTTCATCTTCATAAATATTGGCTTTTGTCACAAGTTTACTGAACAACTTTCTTGTGTTTTTTTTAAGAAGTCAGGTATATAGCAAGAAACAGAGTTTTAGAGAGAGGATATAGATCTTTTTTCATAATAACATAATGTGATCTTTATCACTGACTACTTTGGGTACACACAGGAGTCTCATAATTGCTACTGTTTCAAACCATTCCCCAACACACTTTCTTTCAAGAATAAAAGTGCATGCACCAAAAGATATTTCACTAAAAGTGAAATATCTAGAAAATAAAATTTAAGCTTGGTACAACTCTTTAGATATACTAAGATTCAATGTATCAAAATGAGCACTAATATTCCAGTTTGGATGGGCTAATTCCATGCCATGCCTCTAATCCAAGCATAATAATTACTAGCCCCTCCTTTCACTCAGAAGTATCTGGCTTAGACAACAAATTATATGATATGATCACCCTAACAATAGTCACTCAACTTTGAGATATTTTGGTAAAGAAGCAGTGTCTTTCTAATCTCTTTCCCCAAAGTCTAACATCATGTCTGGTATAGGTTTAAGATGGATAATAAATTCTTGATATTGCTCTCAATTGGAGGTGGGCTCTAGTTCCCTTTTTCTTGATTCTTGGCCAGTCTCTGACTACTTTGGCCACTACAGTATGTTGGAAGTGATTCAATGTCCATTTCAAGCCCAGCTTTCACCTTCTTTCTGGATTTCTGAAACAGTCTTAAGAAATCCGTCAACTCTGCTAAACAAAGTATGTGGACAGAGAATGGGAAAGGGGCCCTGCTGAACCACCTTCTACTTACTTCACCCACCAAGGCATCAGGCATGTGGGTGAAGCCATCTTGGACCTTCCAGAGCAGATCAGCTAGCAGCTGATACAAATGAGGGACTCAGTGTCACCATGTTGAATATAATACTCAGCTGAGCCTTAAATTCCTGACCCAAAAAATTGTGAGATAGAATAAAATTGTTATTGTTTTAGGCCACCATAGATTTGTTTTACAACAATGAAAAATCAAAACAATGACCCTCAATAAATATTTCTAGAGCTGAATTAAGCAAAATGCCCCAACATTTGGACATTTGGGGCTATGCTATTGATATTATCTCTCCTCAGCTCCAGCTCCACATAATTAGATAAAAGATCTGCATACAAGATAAAAATGAAAGACAATGATGTCTATAATTTAGCTTAATGTTTTTGGGTCAAGTTAATATTTTGGTGAAGACTAATTTAAGTAACAATTTAATAATTGCATATGTGATAAAATCACATTTGTATTATGGACAATGATAAACCACAATTTCCAGATTTCTAAACAATAATTGTCAATAAAAGTTATTCTGTAGTCATTTATAACACTCAGTTAACAATTTTCTCCTCACATAGGTACTAAAAGTAACACTCATAACAGTTTCATGGTTCATTGGATATAAAAACACATGTATTCCCCAATTATTCTTATCTTCAACATCAATTTAATGGGGCACAAAAAATTTTGCATTAGTAGCACCCAATTTAGAGTCAGTTACACTTGATTTCTAATCCCAGAAAATCACTTATTGGATGATGTTGGGCAAGTTACTACATTTCTTTGAGCTTTGGTTCCTTCATCTGTGGATTGGGAATAGTAATAGCATCTCCAAGAGTTGTAGGGCGGGTTTAAAGAGACAAAAGATTTGTCCAATATCTGGTATCTAGTTGCAATAGTAACTTTTTTTTTTAAGATAGTACTAGTTGTGTCTTTAATTTATGCTGTCAAAAAGAAAAAAATGCTTAGAAGTAAATTTAACAAAAGTTGTGTATGACATCTACACTGCAAACAGAACACCTCACTGAAAGAGGTTAAAGCCGATAGCCATCTCTTGTTCATGGACTGGAAGACCTAGTGTCATTAAGATCGCAATACTTCTCAAAATTAATCCACAGACTCAGTGCAATCCTTAACAAAACCCAAGCTGCCTATTCTGCAGAAATTGTCAGGCTGATTTTAAAATTCATAAGAAAATGCAAATGACCCTGAATAAGTCAAAACAATCTTCAGGAAGAAGAACAAACTCACAGGACTTATTGATTTTAAAACTTATTACAAACCTACAGTAATCAAAAAAATGTGCTACTGGAATAGTAATAGACGTATAGACCAATAGAATAGAAGTAAGTGCAAATATAAACCCATACATCTATGATCAACTGCTTTTTGATGGAGGTGCTAAGACTATTCAGTGAGGAAAGAATAGTGTTTTCAATAAACGTAGGTGGGACAACTGGATATCCACATGAAAAGAATGAAGTTATAACTTACCTTATATCATATGCAAAAATTAACTCAAAATGGGTCAAACACCTAGATGCAAGAGGTAACATTATAAAACTCTAGGAAAAAAACAAAGGGGAAAATTATGTCCTCGGATTAAGCAACAGATCCTTAGGTATCTGAAGCACAGGCAGCAAAAAAAAAAAAAAGAGATAAATTGGACTTCATCTAAATTAAGAACTTTTGTTCTGCCAAGGGTACTCTCAAGAAAGCAAAAAGATAAATCACAACATTGGGGGAAATATTTGTAAATCACAATCTGATAAGAGATTGGAATTCAGAATACATGAAAAAACACTTAAAACTCAACAATAAAAGGGAGACAACCAAATTTTAAAATGGGCAAAGTATTTGAATAGGCTTTTCTCCAAAGGAAGATATGTAACTGTCCAACATGCACATGAAAAGATGCTCAACCTCATTAGTCATTAGGGAAATGTAAATCAAAGCTTTTCCCAGTAAGATACCACTCCCCATTCATTAAGATGACTATAGTAAAAAAGACAGACAAACAAGTGTTGGCAGGATGTGGAGAAATTGGAACTCACATACATTGCTGGTAGGTTAGTAAAATGGTGTAGCCGCTCTGGAAAAACGGTTTGGCAGAGTTCTCATATGACCCAGTAATTCCATTCTTATATATACAAACAAGAGAAATGAAAACATGTCCATACAAAAATGTGTACATGAATGTTCATTATTGTCAAAAAGTAGAAATAATCCAAATACTCATTACCTGATGAATTGATAAATAAAATGTGATATATATTCATATAACAGAATTATTATTCAATGGTTACAAAGGAATGAAGCACTGATAAATGCTACCACATGGATGAACCCTGAAGACATTATGTTGTGTTAAAGAAGCCAGATACAAAAGCCTACATATTGTATGATTCCATTTATATGAAATGTCCAGAAGAGGCAAATCCATAGACACAGAGAATAGATGGGTAGTTGCCAGGGGCTGGGGAAGGTGAGAATGGAGAGTGCCTCCTAATGAGTATGGGGTTTCTTCTTGGGGTAATGAAAATGTTCTAGAATTAGCAGTGATGACTTAACAATATCGCAGGAATTCTAAAACCACAGAATTACATACTTTAAAAGGGGTGAATTTGATAATATGTGAATTATATCTCAAAAATGCAATAGAATAAGATAGAAAGTTAAAATAAAATTTATTGAACATTAAAACAGGTAAATTTGTGTGAAGAATTCTACCCATGGTGCAAAAGCTGTTAGGGTAATTCATGATTTTACCTTTGTTAGTCAAAAGTGAAAGTTTTGGAAGCACTTCTGCCTGAATTTTGCATATCACTAAGTTTGCTGCAGCTGATTGAAGGGAAGGAGGCTTTGATGGAGAGAATACTACTACAGAGTCAGACTTTGTGGCTTCTTGTTCTACCTTGCATACCCACCCTGTGGTCCTTGACAAGTCATGGCAAGACTCATTTATAAAAGAGACTCTTTGTAAAAGGGACTTTTTGCCCTGTCTCTAGCCCCCTGAAGCAATGCTGAGAATGAGGGTACACAAAATAACTGCATGGCATTTTATAATTCTGTGTGCTTTAGAGATAGAAATTTATAATAGGAATAGAAAATGGAAAATTTCTTATAATTGACTTTAACAGGGCAAGCAGACCTAATCTCTAATGTCTTTCTAAATTCAGATGTGATTGTTAGCAAGAGGTTAACTTGAATTTAAATGTTATTTTATAGTAGATAAACAACAATAATAAACTTTCCTTTTGATTGCATGAACTAAAATTCTGGCTAAGTATTATGCAATTGAAATCAGGCTTGCAACAATGGATAGTTCCTTCAGAGAAGAAATGTATTTATTGGCAAGATTTGATGGTATTTTTCCATACCAAATTTACTATATCAATCCAGGAAGCTAACATATTACAGTCATCATTTAATGACATGAAAGTCTATAGTAAATGGAGACTTTGCAAATTACTGCTATGCTCTCAAATGAAAACATCCTTAGTCTCTCCCTTCTCTAGCCCATTCCAGCCCTAATCTCCCCAGGTGGGAGTAATCTTCGTGTGTGTGTGTGTGTGTGTGTGTGTGTGTGTGTGTGTGTGTGTGTGTGTTTAAGCACCTGACACATTTTATTTCACCTACTTATGCCTATGTACTGGTCCCACTCTCCCAAGAACTTTCCCTAGAGCACTCAACCCTGCCGCTCTCCGGTGAAGGTCTTGGGTGTAAACATGTTAGGACATGTTCACCCCCTGGGTGATAGAAATTACAAGGTCTATTTAGCTCAAAAATATGCTTAACATATGAGTCCATCACCCTTGCACATCTGTTCATTCATTCCACAAATATTTATTCAGTGCCTGCTAAGTGCCCAGCCCTGTGTAGGAGCTATGTATTCAATGCTGCAGAAGTAGCCACACACCTCACAGGATTACTAGGAAAAGAAGACCAGTAAGTAGTAAGACATGTGTTAAAATACTGGAAGCACAAGAAGATATCAAAACATACAGCAGAGACTCTAAAACTGCAGATTTAAAGTTCAACTAATAATGTGTAGAAAATATGCAGATATTCAAAACTTTTCCCTGACCTGCTTGGGGGGATATTCTGGGGAAGATTACGGGTTATTTAACTTATTCTTACAACACAGGCATAGAAACTTCCTTTAGAATTCTTAATTTGCTTTGAAAGTTTTAGATGTGACTGTCTAAAGGTCACCTTGCCTCCTCACTTTATATATGCAAACGTTCCATAATATTTTGATGTAAATAGTTGAGCCAGCCTCTTAGAGAAGTCCAATATCATGTGAAAGATTTCTCCAACCTACTTATGTCAGCAAGTCCCCTATAGTTTCTAATCACTGTATTTTTTCTGTAAAAAATATATATAGTATATATTTTTATGTGGTAAAATATATAAAACATAACATTTACCATTTTAGCCATTTTTAAGCATATAGTTCAGTGACACTAAATACATTCACATTGTTGCGTGACCATCACCACCATCCATCCACAGAGCTTTTTCATCTTCCCAAACTGAAACTCTGTCCCCTCTAAACACTAACTCCCCATTTCCTCCTCCCTAGCCCGCAGCAACCACCATTCTGCTGTCTCTATGAATTTGACTACTCTAGTAACTTCTATAAGTAGAATCACACAATGTTTGTCCTTTTGTCAAGTGTCTTATTCTACTTAGCATAATGTCTTCAAGTTTCATCTGTATTGTAGCATATTGCATGATTTCATTCCTTTTTAAGGCCGCATCATATTCAGTTGTACATATACCATGTTTTGTGTGTCCATTCATCAGTTGATGGACATTTGAGTTGTTTCCCCCCTTTGGTATTGTGAGTTATGATGCTATGAACAAAAGTGTACAAACAGAATTATTATGCTTCTGTAGTGCTTTTAACTTTGCAAAGTATGCTTATGTCTGTAATTTATAAACCCTATGGGAAATAGAGTAGATATTATTCTTCCCTTCTGGCAAATACGAAATCCAAATTATTTAAGTCACTTGTGAACTCAGGGACAGTTTCTGCCTCTTAGCCTGAAGTATCTTTTTCTCAACATAGTTTTTATTCTTCATGCCAATGATTCTTCACCAGCTGAAGACACCAGAGAAGCAAAGGCAAAAATATCCTCACTGAGATGCAATTGGAGGACAGATCAAAAGTCTTATTTTACTTGGGCATGCTAAACGAAATCGGTAGTCCCCAAATTTGGGGGAAAATCAATTTTTAAAGTTTATCTTTCAGGCATCAGTTGCAGCTGTTGCTTCTCTAGCAAAATAACATTCTGGGTTAACTAATCCAGACTTAGTGTCTCCCTTATCCTCTGGCCCCACTCCGACTACACCATTGCTGATAAAATTCAAACTGCACATCCTATAAGCTGGGAAACTATGTCTGTGGCCCAAACAAAATATTTAAATCTTGATTACTCACAGGCTTAAATCATACCTGATATGATTTCACATTCTGTTCTTGGATAACAATCTTCATTACATTCCAGAGATGCCAATGCTCTGTTTGAACAGAGCCTTTGAAAAGTTGAGAGGTCCTTTGAGGACCTTTAAGAGAGGGGAGTAGAGGCCAGGTACGTAGGTGGAGCAGGGTCAGCGATGGTGTGTGCCCAACGAAGCTCTTCCCGAGGAGGCTCTGGCCCAAGTAGAACCCGGATTTTTCCTGTAGCTGATTTACACTTGTACAGTTTTTTTCTTCACTAAATTCACATGTTTCTTTACATCAATAACATTAAACAAGATTTTGATTTTTGAAATAGCACTACCAGCTGTGGTACTAGCATAGTTTCCCACTGCTTAGAAAGATATTTCTGGAGAGCCTGGGTGGCTTAGTTGGTTAAGTGTCTGACTCTTGGTTTCAGCTCAGGTCATGATCTTATGGTTTGTGAGTTCAAGCCCACGTTGGGCTCTGTGCCTGCTTGGGATTCTCTCTTTCCCTCTATCTCTGCCCCTCCCCAGATTGCTCTCGCGCTCTCTCTCTCTCTCTCTCTCTCTCTCAAAATAAATAAATTTTAAAAATTTAAAGATATTTCTGACAGCTAAAACTTCTCATTGTGAAAATTCTCCACTGTTAAAATCTCTCCAATTAGAATAATTTCATATCAGTGGGAACAATCCTGAGTCCCATGGTTTTCCTGGATGTCTGCTCTCTCCTTCAATTGCTGGTCCTGACTAGTCCTAGACCCTTGCGATGTGCAGTTGCTTTCATTATGGTAACACTTGGGGATTGGTTGGTCTGTCAGGGAGGCAGGACACAACATAAGTATTTGATTGGTACTTTTAGTTCCTCAATGGTGTTGCTTCCTTGGTAGGGTTGCAAAATTTAGCAAATAAACATACCTGATTAAAGCTGAATTCCAGTTAAAAAACAAATAACTTATTATAAGTATGTTCCATGCCATATTTGGGACATACTTATACTAAAATTTATTTGATGTTTACCTGCAATTAAAATTTAACGGGGTGCCTTATATTTTATCCGACAACCCTATTCCTTAGATTTCTGCAAGGAAGACTACTCAACGAGCTGGAGCTTGTAGCGTCACTAACTAATAAAAACAGAATCAATTTCTCTTGAATCCAGAAAGCGAATTCAAATGCCAGTAAATGTAATGCAGACTGAGCCTAGTAATTTGGTCACCTAAATATGATACCAAACCACAATGCTGGGGTTACAAGAAAAAGAGATAAGGAGGATTTGCCTCTTAACTGCTGGTTCTCTTTTGGAAATGGATACTGATAAAGTTTACCTTCCCAAGTGACCAATCTGAAAAGCAAGGTTTGTAAAGTTAGTCAAGGGAAGAGGAATGAAGAGGGTAAGTCAGGCTCTGACACATACAGAATTTTGTTAGTTCTGAAAACTTTGGGGTAGATAGAGACTGTACTAGGGAGTACATGTATGTGTGTAGGAAAGGGCGAGGGAGGAGGAGAGGAAAAGAGAATAGCAATATGACTTCCCACAAAGAAAAGCAAATCTGATTATGTTCTAATATACATATAGGCTCACAAATATATCATCATTAAAGTGATTTATTTCTTGCTCAGCCCTCAAAACCACTTACCAGAGATCCCCAATCAATGTAAACCTATCACACTTGTTAACTTGATTATATGTAGATACTCTATTGCATGTATGAAATGAAGTAAAATTTTGTTTTGTTTTGAACATTTTGTAATTGAAAGACTACCAGAGATGTTGGCAAAATACTGTTAGAAAGCATTAATACTCTCTTCCTAAACAGACTTGACCAGAGGGTTTGGAAGTCCAATTAGTATGCGGCTGGTCAAGGGTATAGGTTACCCCTGATTTGCCCTGTGGCAAATCAAGGACCTTTGCTTGACTTTTACATTTCTCCACATTTTCCTATGCTGATAAACCAAGTGTTTGTTGATGTACTGAAGTACAGTGCATTAGTGTGGCCCAGGATTGAGGAAATAAAAAAAGAGGATAGAACACTTGTTCTTGAAGACCTTTCAATCCAGTTTTATTGAGAAAACCTTCACCCTCTGTACCAGATGTAGCTCCTATGCTTATAGCTGCTTCTTAAGGAAACAACAAATTGGTATCTGTGGAAGTAAGGGTATGCCATGCTCTATCCTTCCTCCAAAGTTGCCTCAGAAGAAATCACAAAGGGCTAAAAATAAGTTCTAAAGCTCATGCCCATTAATTTGAAAACTGCCACAACCCCATCACCCAAGCAGGCAAGGAGACATAAAGTTTTCCCAAAGAGGAAACATAAAAAGTTAATGAATGTATGAAAAAAAAAATTGGTCTCAATAGCAGTAAACAATACTGAAATGAGATACTGTTTTCTCCATAAACTTAGCAAGGTTTTGAGAACATATCGAATTCAGGGTTCGTGAGAGCAAGATGAGGTGTTTATTACCTTCCCCTGCCAAGAGTAGCTTGAATTAAAGCACTTTTTCTAGAAAATAACTTTCTAATATCCAACAATATTGCTTTCAATGATAGAAATCTTAGACACTATTCTTAGTAAAAGATCCAGGATACTATACGAACAAAAAATTGAAGCAGCATTTTAAAAAACAGAAATACTGTAAGCAAAGTAAATGTTTAGTTGCTGGAGATAGTTTATTACATCTTGTATGTGCAAAAGAGGAAATATTATGCATCAACTGTTTGTTATGAATTTATTTATCATGAATTTTAAAAACATGGGGGAAATGCTTCTGTCATATATTTAATTAACAAGGAGTAATGCATGGGGCGCCTGGGTGGCTCAGTCAGTTAAGCATCTGACTTCAGCTCAGGTCATGATCTTGCAGTTTGTGGGTTCAAGCCCCACTCTGGGCTCTGTGCTGACAGCTCAGAGCCTGGAGCCTGCTCTGGATTCTGTGTCTCTGCCCCTCCCCCACTCTCACTCTGTCTTTCTCTCAAAGATAAATAAACATTAAAAAAATAAAATAAAACAAAGAGTAATGCAAATTATATAGGCTTTGGGATCAATCATTTCAAACTAGTAAAAAAAAAAGAATTGCAAAGAAATATAAAAAATGTTAACAGTGGTTATCCTGAGGGGAGTATGAGTGTAGGTGATTTTTTTTCTTTAATTTTTACCATTTTCTATATTGTCCAAATGTTCAACAGCTGTCAGATAAAATACGTATACAAGTGGTCAGACGGATACTCAGAGCATGGTTCTAAGAATGGAAACCATGAAAATATTCTGTACTCATTTATTCTTGACATCTACTATCAGTGTAATGTTGGGGTAAATCACTTAATTTATGAATGCCTGGATTTTCTCACCTCTAAAATGGGGGCAATATTGCACTAAACTTTCCCCCAGGTTTGTTACGATAATTACTTGAGAGGGTGAGCATTAACGATGCTTTTCTAAGTCACAAAATACCTTAAAAATCTAAAAGATGAGTTGGAGTTGGTCTTCTGACATATTTCTATGTGGCGACTACTGGGTGTGAGGGGACAATTTGTGACCATGCAACATAAACAAACCACATGGCTTAACTGAGGATCAAACTCAGAATTCACTAGGAGCCTATTCCAGGGCCTTTCTTTGCATCAGTTCCTGCCCACAGTGCTGGAGAGGTAGGGAGGCAGTAGTCTTACAGGATAGGGGAAATAAAGAGGGGTTGGCAATGTGGGCAAGACCATGAAGGGACTTCGAAAGTCAGGCAGAAGGTTTTACCAATTTGACCTGGACTGATTAGGATAGAGATATGTTAAGTGTTGTTTCATTTGTTTTGGGCCTCAGTGTCACAAAAGGCAGCCAGTTTGGGGACATGAGCCTGAGTGGCCAGTTTGCTGGCTGAACTGAAGGGTCAGGTGAGTGGAGGTAGGAGTCTAGCTGGGTCAGAATTTGGCAGTTCCTGAGAGAGGACATGATGTATTACAAGCTGACAATGGCCAGGCCATGTGTGACGACAGAGGTCTGACGCACCACCTCTGCAGCAACCAGCCCAGGAAGCCAACCACAGCAAGAGCCCAGAGTAGTTGGGACTCAGCCAGTGACTGTCAGCTGCCCGATTTTTAATCCCTGCTTCCAGCTCAGGACTTCTCAGCCAAAAATGCTTCTCTAAGCAATCATATAGGAAGCCCCACTTCTAGCTAGCCCTCCTCCAGCCTCTGCACACTGACAACCTCCAACTGGGTCACACCCCGAGCCTTCTCTTTTTTCCACTGTAAAGCTTTTCTACCCTTCTGCCTGCCTTTGAATCTCTGCCAAATGCATGTGATGGTGGCTGACTCTCCTGCTATAGTAAACGTTGAATAAATTACCTCCATTTGTTCTCACTTGGGTGGTCCTCATTTATTTCCATACTCACATATCAGCCTTCAGCTCAGCCATTCTTCCCACTAGTAATACCTAGGGAGGCAATTTGGTGTAATCGAGAGAAGGCATCACTAGGAATCACTTCGAGCCCCCAAGCTGCCTCTGTCCTTGAACCATCTCTTAACCTTTTGAACATCCATCTCCTGAATCTGTAAAATGAAACGTGTATATTACAAGGTGGTGAGATTCTGGTCTTCAAGAAGATATAGCTTGTCAATGTACAGAGAGGAAGTCCAACAGACTCTTAACTGTCTACAAACACATTTCCCTGCCCATAATTTCCAAACAAGGAGAAAAAGAGAGATAGAGAGAGAGGGAAGTGGGGATGGAAGAGGGAGGAAGGAGAACAGGAAAGAGGAAGGCAGATTGGCTGTCTCAGATAGGATCTAGTATATAGCTTCACCAGAAGGAAAATGAGAGGCCCATGATTCCAAACTCCCTTGAAGGAGGAGATCAGCTCTGATCTCACCACTCTGATGGGAGCTGGACAGCTTATAACAGGAAGGGAACACTAGTGCTGCCTCTATAGGAGAAAGGGGAGCTGGGTTGGACAAACAGCAGTGGCTACTGGTTTCTCTTCTGTTCCAGTCCCTTCAGAGATAAAATATAGAAGTTTCTATGGCCCAAGAAATCACAAGTCCTTTCCAGTCAACACACAGGACCTGAGAGGAAAAGTGCTGAGAAGGCACTAATTTTTCAACACCATACCTTCATTTCACTGCCTTTCCACCAAGTGAAACTACCCATGGAGGCTTTGTGCATTCTACCTATTTCCTCTTTGTGGCCCACTGTCGCATGTAACACTACACTAAGTAAGGATTTAGTAGCAGGCGCATGCAATGAGTTTTTAGAAGTGCTGAGTTTTGGGGGTCATGGTGAGAAAGAACAAAAGACCAAGGTTTCCATATAAATGGCACAGTTCATTTGAGGTTTTCCTTCTGAAAATTATGGAACTGGTGATTTTGCATTGGGTGAAAATTCCCTTTAAGGTATTCACAGCTTGCTGCATCTGATGGACTTAACAATGCTGTCTCTCACCTCAAAGAAATCTAACAGACCCGATTTCAGTGCTGGCATTATCTCTTGTTCTTGCTGCCATTTGGAGCAAGTCTGTTACCCACTTTGAACCTCAGTTACCAAACTTAAACTCACATTACTCCTCTTGGCCAAAACGATAAAATGAGACTGTGTGAAACACTGTTTATAATTTTTTTAATGGTTATTTTTGAGAGAGAGAGAGAGAGAGAGAGAGAGAGAGAGAGAGAGCATGAGCAAGGGAGGAGCAGAGAGAGAGAGAGAGAGAGAGAGACAGAACCCAAAGCAGGCTCCAGGCTCCGAGCTGTCAGCACAGAGCCGGACACGGGGCTCAAACTCACTAACCATGAGATCATGACCTGAGCTGAAGTCAGACACTTAACTGACTGAGCCACCCAGGAGCCCCCAAAAGACTATTTATAAACTGTGTAATGAATGTCAGAATGATTAGAATAAAGGAGGGCCAGAGGGGGGTCTCCTTACTGGGTCAAGCACCAGTCAGTGAATCATCCAACAACACAGCCGGGGCTCCTCAAAGGCAAGTTCCTGTTTCTTGTTTAAGTAAGTTCTTGATTGTGTTTTACCTATTACTCTTCATTGGGTGGGGTTTGGAGCAAGACAATACCTGACTCCTGGACATTTTATGAAATTTATGAAAAATCTTCAAAGGAGCAATGCTGTGGCATTTTTCAAGGAGTATACGATCAAAAAAAAAAAGTTGAGGACTCCTGATGTATGCCTACAAAGCATTCATTTGGCTATCAAGTAAAGGACAAAAAGAAGGAAAACAATATATAGATACTAAATCTTATAGATACTTAATCTTGACTTATGGTCAAGAATTAATGGTTACTTACGTACCTCTAAGTAAGTAATAGGCACATTCAAATTATCTTTTAACCAGCTGCTATGTGAAAACACTATTTTTTTCTACCAGCTCCCTCCTCTTGCCAGTTTCTTTGTACTGGTTAAATTTGATGGAAAGACAATGCCTAACAGAATCATTTCAGACAATGGAGTAATTACTACCTTGAATATTTTTTATCTTACAGAAGAAAGTGCTTCTTTATTTTGGCTTTCCTATTTTTCTTCTAATAATGAGGCTAAGTAACGTTTAGCCAGCTAGAAGCTTGCTGGCATTCAGAGGCAGCCATTGAGAAAGGACTGATCTGAAATGAGAGAAGAGGGAGCCATTAGACTAAAAATAAAATGAATTCCAAGCTTTTACTCTCTCCAGGGTTCTCTAGAGTGTCATAACTTATGGTTAATGAGGGCCCCAAGGGGGAAGGTCGTAAGTCAATGTCACTCTGCCGGTTCAGTGCAAGCCATAGAGCTAAATGTGTCAGTATATTTTGCCCTTGACCACAGGGATCTGGAATAAACCAAGGCATAAAATAACCTGACTTGCCCCTGAACGAAGAGACCCTGCTGCTAAAATGAGACTAAGCCATGTGGTAAGGTCAAAACATTCCTCTGACCTCAGGATTTGGGGCAGAATTTCTCGGAATGGCATGACACATTTTCGTGATTTCTAAATGGAGGAAATCCTTCCTAATCTCTAAATGGAGGAGAATTTATACATCTCCATGGATCTCAGGAGAAATGGCCAATGCTTCTGTGAATACACTTTGTGCTGCTGTTTTTTTTTAAAGTTTATTTATTTTTGACAGAGATAGAGTGTAAGCATGAGTGGGGGAGGGGCAGAGAGAGAGGGAGATACAGAATCCAAAGCAGGCTCCAGGCTCCCAGCTGTCAGCACAGAGCCTGACGCAGGGCTCAAACTCAAGAACCGTGAGATTATGACCTGGGCCGAAGTCGGATGCTTAACCGACTGAGCCACCTAGGCACCCCGTGCTGCTGTTTTAATGTTACTAATATGTGAATGAGGACTTACCACATAGAATCACACCATTTATGGGCTGGACATGATCTCAGACAACATGTTAGTGTAGGAGTTACTATAGTGAGCTAGAAAGAAGATTCCTGGGCAATCTTAATAGAGCACTGTGGTTAAGCGCAGGGAGTCTGTATCTAGGTTGCTTGGGTTTCAATGCTGGTTCTGTCACTTCACCTCTCTATCTCGGTGACCTCATATGCAAAATAGGGATAATTAAAGTATGAGATTCACAGAGTGTTGTGAAGAGTAAAACGCCTAGAGTATCGGCCAAATTAAGTGCTATGTAATGTTTGCTCATATTATTGAATAATTTTGCATAATATTAATTATATGGTTTAAAATTTGTATTAACCACAAAAGAACATTTGTATGTTTGAAAAATGGTAAATCATATATATGGGAAAGATGATCTATTCAGTTTACACAGTGTTCAATGAACATTCTTGGACCAGTTGCAGTTACTAGAAATAAATTCTGTCCCCACAGCCTTTGTCCCAGAATTTGGGAACAAAAATTCATCTATCCATTCAACATCAATTGAGCACCTACTATGTGCCAGATACTGCTCTAGGTACCGGAAATACAGCACTGAACAGAGTCAAAGTCCCTGCTCTCATGAAGGTTATAGTCTAATGTAATGAGTAAATCCTTTAGTCCATTTTTTTTAACATTTACCTATTTTTGAGAGACAGAGAGACACAGAGTATGAGTAGCGGAGGGGCAGAGAGAGAGGGAAACACAGAATCTGAAGCAGGCTTCAGGCTCTGAGCTGTCAGCACAGAGCCCGATGCAGGGCTCGAACTCACAAACTGTGAGATCATGACCTGAGCTGAAGTCAGACGCTCAACCGACTGAGCCACCCAGGCACCCCAAGTCCATTTTTTTTAATCTGAGGTTCAGAGAATCCTCAGCTGACTGCCCAAAATCACACAGCTAGTTCTAGATCTTGTGATCTCTTATCACATCAGACTTTTAAAAAACCTTGTTTACCATGCAACTTTAAAAATGTCTGGAAGAGGCATTTGCCTGTCAAGCTAGCTAATACAGAAAAAGTGTGGTCACATAAATGCACTGGCTGTTCCACATGTGACTCAGTCGTGTGCTTTCCCATCTCCTTGGGGCTACCACATGTCCCCCTTTGCCTCTCTTGTCACGTTCACCACACTATGACCTTTCTGATACTTCCATTTAAAAAACATCTGAAAGCTGAAGTGATGAGTGAGGACAATAGTGACAATAAAGCAATAAAGATTTTCAGTATGGAAATGTTATAGAAGGAGAGACAACTTCATCTTGAGAATTTCAAGCTTCATACTGCATATTAGGAATGCTTCTGTACCTGTTGGGATAAAATGCTTATGTGCTTTGCGTCTCTTTTCCAGACTTCCCAAGTTGTACCCTAACCTGTTCAGAAATACCTACTTTACTCTCTTAGAACTTAGGGAATTAACTTAAATTTGTTTTCATTCTCTTGTTTATATAGACATGTATAGGAAAGTGTTTAAATAGGCAGTTAAGCATGTAGTTTTAGGGGTATGTGTGTGTGGCCTTTTATCTTCCCAACCATTGCATTTCTTCATTTCTAAGACATGATTCTCTGAGATAGACCATTAGATTTTGTGTGAAGAAAGAAAAATAATACTCAATTAAATGATCACTTGCCATCAACTGTAAATTTCATCCCGATTTCAGAGATGCAAAAACATGAAAAGAGCTTGATAATTCTTCATTAGTAAAAAAAAAAAGGGGGGGGGGAGTTTCATATAACCCATTACAAAATTATTCTTTTTAATGGATGCTGAATAATTATTGCATGAAAACCCTTTGGACTTGTTTCAAATATCCATCAAAAATGGCATCTGAGGGGAAAAAAAGTAAAGTGCTAAAACCAAGTCCTGGGTCTTTTATTAGAGCATAAACTGAAATAATGCATAGATGAAATGATGATGTTTTGGATTCACATCACAAAAATTACGGGAACATATAGATCAAACAAGATTGGCTATGGGTTGATAATTGTTCAAGTTGGATTGCAAGATATGATGGGAGCTTAGTATATTATTCTCTTAATATTTCAGAAAAAAATTTCCGTCTGTAAAGCATTAGTAGTAGAACCTCCCACAAATAGGATTGGCTTTTCTTAAATGGGGGAGGTTTGTTCTATGCTCATGGTGGCAGGTTCCAGACAGAGACTGAAAAGAATATTTCCTGGGACTGTGAGTGATGAGGTAAGTGGAAGGTATGCTTACCACTAGTCCTTCATCTTCCTTCTGAATACCTTATTTTGCTGACGTTGCCTGGGTCCTACCTTTTACTACAGTGATAGCTGGCTAGTCCTTGAAATTACTTCTCGACCCACAGGCCGCTGTGCTACTTTACAGTGCTTGGTCATCCTCAGAGGGTACACAAGGCTGGTGTAAAGAATAATTAAAAGCAGCAACAATAGCAGTTTAAAATTGAATTGAATGTTCCCTATGCTAAGTGGCTTACCACGCACAAGTTTATTTAATTCTCTTGACAACCCTAACTTGTCAATACTATTATGATTTTATTTTTACCCATGAGGAAACAGACTGAGAAACTTTAAGGGCATTCCCCAAAGCTGGCAAGTGGCAGGGTCTGGGTCTAAACCTGAGCCTGTGCTCGAAATCACACTAGGTATTGCCTTCTTTCCCAGTGACAATGGATTAAGAGCAATGGAAATCACAGCCTGCTGAGAATCACTTGCAGACCAGAACTAAAGACAGCCTCAAGCCAATAATCAGCAGATGTAGATGGGTGAAAAATAGCACAGATGCTGGAAAGCAACTCTTGTAGAAACAAATCAAAAGGAATGCAGAAACTCTACCAAGTAGATAAACATAGTACTAGCAGCGGGACAGGTAGAAGAGGCCAGCTCATGGATGATTTCCATTTTCTCCTGAGTCTTTAAATCATTTCAGAGTGTGCTCCTGCTTTGTCAAGCTTCTCATGTGTGCGCTTAGCTGGTGTGTTACACATCATCCACTGGAACTCACACGGTCCTTCTAGACTTCCAAAGCTTGTCTCACTCCATCAAGAAACTTAATGCTCATTAACTGTCATGATATGAAGAATATTTTCTTTTATGACTCTGTCCCTCCAGGGCCCTAACTGTCCAACCACAATTTGTTTCAAAATCTAATCATCACTCTTAATCTTATAGAGACTCAAGATCTCTCCTGTCCTGCTAGGCTAAGTACTACCCTCCTCTCCAATTCACAAATACCTAAGTAACAATGAAATAAATAGATCTTTTGGAGTGGAAAATCTTGAGGTCATCAACTGGATTAGCCCATCATTTGGAATGCAGGGTCTGAGGGTAATTCAGGGATGACATGTATACTCAGAAGCAATGGAAGTCACACTGGGGGTGGGACTAAGATGAGACGCTTGTACTGGAACTAGCACAGGGCTTGGCATATAGCATATTCCATTTGTACTCTTCCCCTACGCTTCTAATAATGTCACCAAAAAACACATCACCTTCTTTGCCTACACCATATGGAATTTACCATCAACCAAAGTCCTAAAGTCTTATTTCACAAGTGCAAGTTCTTCCAACGAGTACTTGTGCATTTACACTTACAGGTCAAAGTAAATAATCTTATATGTACCACTGTTACATAGTCTAGGTAGATTCAGATCAGATCTGCTTGGATTTTGATAATGTCAACAGACTAATGAACTAATTCTTTTTGTATGTGTGCTGCTAAAGTAAGCACTATAGTAATGCTTCTTGGCTTTATATCCAGAAATCTGTATAATATACATCTATCCAAGACACTGACAAAAATACTTATTAGAATAGGACCATGAACAGAGTTTTTTATAAGCCACCAGACTGCCCACCCCCGACCCCTGGTTGCTAAGAAGCTCCCTCTAAGTATGTTCATTCAACCAGTTATTAATCTGCTTAATTGCATTAGCTCAGCTCGTATTTCTTAATCTTATCTCCAATTATATCATGAAGAAATTACACAATGACCCACTGAAGTTCATGAACATTTTGTCTGTTGCATTTCCTTGCACTCTTGTTTCCCACTAATTTGGCCAGATTTAATTTGGCTAAAAGCAATTTGACTAAAAGCAATTTGGTCAAGAAGACGATTTTGTCAAAACAGCGATCTGGATACGAAGAATAATGCCAATCAGTGTTTTCAAAGTTGATAATTTTTGTGTGCTACTTGATAGAGCTATGACCCATTTTGTACCTTACATATATTTGTCAATATTCTGTTTTTTCTCAATAGTTTGATTTTTAAAATTACTAATCCATCTCTAGCCAGTTGTTCAAGCTGGCTTGAACATTCAAACATTGCTTATAATGCAGACTAACTGAAATAATATAACTGTACAGCAGTTAATTAGAAGAAAGCAAATATCCAACAACTGATGTATTGTTTTTTAAAAAAATATGCTAGGTTCCAGATACCATATGGTAGGTAAAATATAATATGTACTCATAGGAAATGCATATAGGGATGTCATACACTAATGTTCAATCATGGTTGGCACTCTTGAGTGGGATTATCTTTAAATATTTGTTTTGGTTTGTATTTATAATTTTCCATAATAAGCATGTGTTTCTTAAAAAGTCTAAAATAATACATAAATCATAATTGTAGTCAATTGTTCAATCACTCCATTAGTTTCAAGTATGTAGCTGCTTTTGTTGGATTCTTGTTCCCTAAGCAATTCCTTAATTGTTCAAACTTTGCAGTGTAAACAGAGCAATTGTTTGAAGATGAACTCTGGAAACTAACACAGTGTTTGAAGATACTTATAGTGTTAAAAGCTGTCCCATGTTTTATCACTCATACCTGAACATATAATGATGGAAGATATTCATTGTTTTTAAGTTTACTTAAAAAAAAAAAAAAGTTTACTTGTTTTTGAGAGAGAAAGCGTGCGAGTGAGTGAGGGAGGGGCAGAGAAAGAGAGGGACAGAATCCCAAGCAGGCTGTGCACTGCCAGCACAGAGCCCGACAGGAGGCTCAAACCCACGAACCATGAGTTCATGACGTGAACCCAAATCAAGAGTCAGACGCTCAACTGACTGAGCCACCCAGGTGCCCATGGAAAAGATTCATTTTTTTTTATTTTTTTTAATGTTTTATTTATTTTTGAGATACAGAGAGACAAAGCATGAACGGGGGAGGGTCAGAGAGAGGGAGACAAAGAATCCGAAACAGGCTCCAGGCTCTGAGCTGTCAGCACAGAGCCCGACGCGGGGCTCGAACTCACGGACGGCGAGATCATGACCTGAGCCGAAGTCGGCCGCTTAACCGACTGAGCCACCCAGGCACCCCAAGATTCATTTTTAACTAATGTATTGTGTTGACCAATTTGCTTTTGACCAAATTACTTTTGGCTAAAAACATACTACCATCTACCAGGCTAGTAATATATTAGAGAAAATAAATGTGACTATCCCCATGATTTCCTTTTAAGTGAATCTATGCTGGATCCTAGGGATCCACTGGCATCTCCTTTGGACACTCTATAAACCATTCCTTTAACAATCCATCTTAGAATCTAGCCAGTTTGAGAAAATTTAGCACTATGTGTAAGTTCCTTTTGAAACTGTCTGAAGACACCAATGGGGGATAACCCCCTACCTGAAAATAAATGCTGATAAACTCATCTGTCTGAGCACTCCATTCCAAGTATTTTACACTGTTCTCAAGGAAATTGCTCAATTTCTCCACCCTGTAGTGTCTCTACAGAGTGAATTCAAGAATATGACATACCTTTAATATTCTCCCACCCCATAGTTTTCCCCTGCTATTTTCCCTTGACCCATCTTACTGTTATCACTGTTATTTTAAAAATCAGTGTGGTTCCAGGGGCAGTAATTGCTGCTTGGCCCTGCTCTTGGTCTATATTTATGGCTGTCTGAGAAGGAAGGTGTAGAGGAGTCACCACAAGCTCCTGTGAGTTGCCAGCCAAGTCTTCTTGAGCCTTCTAAGTGCTGCCTTCAGGCAAATAGGTGATAGGTTGCACTTTATGATTTTAAGTAATATACCATATTAGATATGACAAAATATTTAAATTATTTTCCATCTTCTTTGTAAAAGGATCTGGTCAGGATTAACTTTAAGTTGTCCTCACCTTCCTAGGGTTTGTTCAAAATACAATAATCGGGGCACCTGGATGACTCAGTCAGTTAAGCATCTGACTCTTGGTTTCACTCAGGTCATGATCTCACAGTTTGTGCATTTGAGCCCCACATTGAGCTCCACGCTGACAGTGAGGAGCCTGCTTAGGATGCTCTCTCTTTCCCTTTCTCTCTGCCCTCCCGTGCCTGCGCTTGCTCTGTCTATGTCTCTAAATAAATAAATAAATAAATAAATAAATAAATAAATAAACAAACTTAAAAAAATAAAATAATCGCATCTCTCAGTGTTTTTTCACAAATATTTGCTTGCCTGTGTAATCTGAAAACTTGAATGATTGAAGGAATGTACTTTAAATAGGATGTGAAATCATAGTAATTTCCTATTCCTTCAGGCTTTCATTCATTCAATAAACGATGAAAAGAATAACAAAAATAAAGGAAACTATTAGCTCTATCTAGAGACAAATGAGACACTTTATTATTTTTTTAAATTTTTTTTTCAACGTTTTTATTTGTTTTTGGGACAGAGAGAGACAGAGCATGAACGGGGGAGGGGCAGAGAGAGAGGGAGACACAGAATGGGAAACAGGCTCCAGGCTCCGAGCCATCAGCCCAGAGCCTGAGCGGGGCTCGAACTCACGGACCGTGAGATCGTGACCTAGCTGAAGTCGGACGCTTAACCGACTGCGCCACCCAGGCGCCCCGAGACACTGTTTAAATATGAGTTCTAGAATGGTGGTGATTCCATCAGGGTTTGGTTGTTAGAATGACAGAGAATAATTACTTGAGCGTTTATAATTCCAGTGTCTCTGTCTACCTTTTGGCAACTGCCCTCCAAGTATTCCTATCAGAGTCTGAGCACAACTCTGAGGAAAAGACCCAGGTCTGTCAAAGATGAAAAACAGAACAACCTGAGTGAACCTCTCAGCGGAGAGGTGTCATCTTTGATCAAAGAAATAGAGAAATCTTGAAAAAGGCTTTTCTGGTCCCTGATTAGGTAATTTTTCCTGAACTGACCTAGGCAATATAGTTCACCTTTGTTTCTGCCCTTTTTTTCTCCCCAACCTTTTTTTTTTTCTTTTAATTTTATTAGAACAAGACAAGGAATTACCAAGAATGGCTCTGATGTAGTGTCTGGTTAATGAAGCTAACACACTGCCTAAATATTTATTCTCACGTACAGGGTATTTAGATTGCATATGTGTAGAAATGTTGTCAAGTTAAAAATAACTCTTTCTGCAAGGCAATGGCTCACTGGAATGCTAATCCAAGCCACTGCTTATCCTTCTGAGACTAGCATCCTGGGTGTCCTGGCTGCCCAAAGTAAACAACCCCAGCGTCATTTCCTTAGGAATCTTCACCTTTTTGCTTGAGCTCTTTTAAAAATGTGTGCCGAGAGTAGCAAGAAACAGCAGCAAGAGGAAGAGAAAAATCCTCAGATAGCCGCTTGTTTCCAGAGACCCCCCCCACATTCTCTACTGAACTCCTGGTGGGTAAATTTCCTTCCCTCCAGACCAAAGGTAGCTTTGCCATTCTGATCCTTAGAGTCAATGAGGACCTTGCCTAAACAGAGTGCAGCTAATCAATAATGTGGTTCAAAGGGTAGGTTCATGGAAATACCTGGAGCCAGGTGAGGACACTTAGTCCTGGAAGGGCGAAAGGCTGGAGAAGGGGAGATGGCGTCTAAGCCAGGCCCTACCACTGCTGTTCCTTTGGACTTTAGCTGGGGTGCCCTAGCCCCCCTGGGCCTCACCCTCGCAGCTTATAAACTGGAGGGAACCTGTATCACAGGACTGTGCACTGGGGGCTGATAGATCGATGCGAACCACTATTCAGAGTGAGAAAGACAATGATAAGCAAGAACCTGGATACTTTGTGTGGATGCACATTGGTGCTGTTGGCGAGAAGGGCACAGAAAGGGGCTTGGGGTCTCAGGGGAAGTTTGAGGTGCCCACAGTAACATTCCCCAGGGAAGAGACAAAGGTAAAGTAGGAGAGTGGGAGAAACATCTGGGCAAAGATTTAAGAGAAAAGAAACTGCGTGAATAGAGTGTAGGTCTTCTCCTTTATGGTCTCCAGAGCACAGAAAGATTTAACAACACTTTTCCCTACAACAGAGAAATATTCTACAGTGATGCCCTCTTAGAAACAGATTATTTACATAGCTAAAAGCATGAGTATTTCACCCTTGGAGTCTTGTTAAACTTGAACAAAAACATTAAAAGCTCCTGTAAATTTCTACAAAAAAGACTGGACGCCGTTAACATGAGACACATAACTGCCTTATATATTGTTGAACTTGTTCTACATCATTTTATGTCTGACAAACCACGGGCTCTTAGTCTGCATTGTAATAACTTCCAGCTTCCCACGGTAACTTGCCACAAACACAAGGAACGGGTCTGCTCCAGCAGCACCTGACCCCAGCAGATCTTCCAGGTTGTGCAGAGCAGTGCCAACACAATTTGGCAGCGGGTTTCTCCAATCCCTTCCCAGGCCTTAGCAAGCACCAAGCGACCCATGGGGTAAAAACCCACAGACCTGGACTGACATTTGGTTTCAATTCTGCTGAGCTTCTTTTCTCTACGGAATTAATCCTGTTTACACACACCCGTTTTCAAGTGGCAAAGATAATCTGATCCCGTATTAAAGGACACTGATTACTCTGAGAATAGACAGAAAAAAACTCAGCCCATCTTGGGCACTTCCATACAAGTGGAAAAGCACAACAAGTCTATGTGACTATTTCATTATGGAAGGATTTTTCTTTTTTAAGCAGTGGCTTTTTTTTTTTCTTTTGGTCTTTTTAAACCAGGGCTGTGTGTGCATGTTTGACAGTGAGCTGTTATTCTAAAAGGCAGCAGGAAAGGCGGCATGTTAAAGTTTCACATTAAACAACAAAGAGTTTCAAGGAACATCCTCAAATTACATTCACGGTTTCAAAGTTCAAGAATTGTGGCAGAGCGCTGCTTACCTTACAATTTCAGGTCCCAAGAGGTCTTTAAGTCTAAAGCAGTACATCAAATGTGCAGGATTTATTTTCTCGCGTAAAAGTCTAATGTGTCACAGCACCCAGCTCACGGGGAGGAACCGACCTCCTCTTCCCGAACACCAATGAGGAAACCAGAGGAGCACATGTGGGAAGTGGCTTCCCTGAAAGCCTGTCACAGTCTGCCCATGCTCTTTGTGACGGAGGTGCCAAATCAACCTTGGCATGAGGCTCACAAAGCACTTCATTGTGAGGTCCTGGTTAAGTCTTGGGGGAAGGAAAGAGTTATTAACAAAAGGGAGGGGGGCTCCAGCCAATCTGTAGTTTTCATGCTTTTGTTGGGATGGGCCTCCCATTCATTAAAAATATAGAGAATTATTTTTCTGTTAGCTTCCTAGGGAGCAAGTAAGACTTGTAACAACCCACCAATACACAGAGATAAGAGGAAAAGCTTATCTCTTGGAATTCTGCTATGCTCCTGGCTGGTGTGAAGAAGGGCTCTACAGTTAAAACTCCATCTCACTTCTTAGAAAAGTGTCTAGTCTGCAAGAACTGCCAGGATGTTTTACTGGAAGGAAGTTCACAATTATGAGTGTACAATAATGTGTGCTAGCCAGGCCCCACCAAGCCCAAAGATAAAATGAAAATCTACTGCTCTGTGCAATAAAATCAATCTGTGACATAATATTTCAAGTGGACTTTCCCCATCAAGCTAACTAGAAGCCATTGTGAAAAGGAAGTACATGTCTTCTCATGGGACATGGATATACAGCGACCAGAAAGACATTTACTTTTACTTTCATGTCCATCTGCTACAACATGCCACAGAAAAGAAAAGAGGTACTGGGTGGCAAAAAAATAAATAAATAAATAACAAGTCAAAATAATCAAGCCTCTTCAAACTCCATACATTAAGACTTGAGCCATGATTACCCTAGGCTTAGAGTTTGATGCTGTTGGGTCTTTCTGCAGCCCTTACTAGGACTCTAGCCTGAAACAATTAATCATGGTGAGCAGTTGGCTCTGGGTGTAACTAAGAGAAAGGCAGCACCTTGAAGTAGAAAGCGGGGCAAAGAGACCCATATTCAAGTTCTGGTTATGGTTATACAATCAGCTCTAAGCTCAGGAAAATCTTGAGGTCTCTCTGGATCTCAGGTTTGTTTTTGTCCAATGAGGCAGTTGCACCAGTTCAGGAATAGAAAAGTAAATGCAAAGACTCAAAGTGCAGGTCAACGGGTGGGCTAAGGTGAGATGGAAAACACAGGTCTGTACTTCAGACGTAGCTATTATTCTACAATAATGGATCCTGATTGGTTATGGGATGAATTGTGATCTTATGATTTTTTTTTATTTTAAAGTTTATTTTATTTACTTGGAAAGAGACAGAGACAGCGCAAGTGGGGGAGGGGCAGAGAGAGAGGGAGAGGAAGAGAATCCCAAGCAGGCTTCACGCTGCCGATGCAAGGCTCGAACCCACGAACCCTGAGCTCATGACCTGAGCTGAAACCAAGAATCGTACCCTTAACTGACTGAACCACCCAGATATTTCCAAATCTTCTGATTTTTAAAAAGAAGCTAGAAGTTCAGATTTTTATGTGAAATCTCCTGAGTTTTATATGTGGAGACACATACTCAAAATGTTTAATGAATGCCATGAATGCTGAGAAAAATCTATCTGCTGTTAAATTTGCCCTGTAGGTTACCAGTTTGAGACTTACAGACTAGATGATCTTGAGTCTTGTCCTGCTAGAAAATAAAAAACCCAGGGAAATCGGTCTCTAAAAGAAACTTTCAGCCACTTAGCAGTCAAGATAGGACTTAAAGAAGAGGCTGCCCAGTACTCCTATGGTGACACTGGAGATCCTCACTCCCCTACTTCATGGTGGTGACCACACGGGTGATGACCTTACATGACTGACTTTCTTTGGATAGGGCTGGTGTGGAACCCATGAGATCATTAGCGTTCTAAGAATCTGATGAGTGAAAAAAAGGCAGGAGAACCCACACAGGGGAGAGAAGAAAATATTGTTCCAGCAATATAAAAACCAACCGGATCCAATGCTGCTAGTCTTATCTTAAGACTGAAATACTGAAAGCAAAAGCAAAAGGTCCAATGGGACTTATGTAAGGGAAGCAAAGGTTTATTGACTTGCTCAATAAAAGAGAGATGTTGGGGTGTGGCAAGTTGGAGATGTGTGCAAAATGAAGTTCACCAAATAATTCTCTTCTAGGTCGATAGACAGAAGTAAAGTTAGGAATACTCAGTCCTCATGGTCTGACCAGTACAATCCTTCCTGAGCTACTGGATGAGCTCTGACTGGGCGAAGAATCCCCCTTCGTGAGTGGGGACTCATCCTTGTTAAGAGAGAAGAGTGCTGAATCATCGGGGACCAAGGCCAGAGCCCTGAAAACATACTCAATAAATATTTGCCCTGCCTGATGAACCCTGGCAAGGAGACTGTGGACCAAAGACAGAGATGGTAGACAAAGCCTTTGATCTTTCAAGACTTGGCTGCAATCTGAGTCATTTCATCCCAGGGAATTTCCCTTAGTCTCTCAGTCTGCCTTTATTACAGAGTATCTTTTATTTTGCTCTTAGGTTAGTACTTAAATTGATTTGACTTCTTGTATACCTATCTGTCTACCTCATTAAACTAATAAATCTCTCTCACTCACATTTTTATTTCTAGAACTAGCATCGTCCATGCTTGGCACAGGTAAGGAACTTAGTAAATATGAGTTGAATGCATTAGTAAATAGACAAAAAGCTAATAACTAGGAGAAGTAATGTGCATTATAAATGCAGTGAAATTAAAGTGGTAAGGCAAATCTTTGGAAGAAGATTAGGTTTAGATATACATTTTTGCATGAGGATTATATTTTCTCCAATGTATAGTTAATTTTTTTTCAGTTTCATCCTATTATGGATTTTTAGCTTGCATTTGTTGAATATAATACTCCTTATTACAGTAGTTACTGCCCTTTGCCATAATCCAAACTTTCTAAACATTTACGTTTTCTATGACCATCTATGGGAATGTTTTGGAACCATCTATGGAAATAGTGAGTATACAGCTGAGAGTTAAGATAATTTGGCCACCTTCAAATCTCATGTTGCTTTCACAAATACAACAGAGGGAGTGAAGGTAATTCACATAGCTCTGAGCAGTTACAAGGTAATAAGTGACAGCAGCAACACACTGCCCAGAGGGCTCGAGGGACCAAGGATTAGAATGGATGGCAATCATTCTTTTACATACAGCTTTGGTACTAACTGGAGAGAGCCTTCACTCTAAATTTCAAAATAAAATTTAAGAATAAAAAAAATAAACAAGATTTCAACTGAATTAAATTTGTTTTGGCCACAAGATTATATGACCATTTGAGAAATTGATGAATACAAAGAAATACAGGAACAAAGGAAAAGCAACATAGGTATTTGCCATTCATGACTACAATAGCAAACCACCCTAAACACAGTAGCTTAAAACATCTCTTTTATCATCTCCATGGTTCTGCAAACCTACTGGGCCCAACTGGGTGAATCTCCTGATCCATATAATATTACCTAAACTGAATGATCTGAGGACAGATAATTTGTTTCCTCTTTCCTACTTTGATAATAGACAACCTAACAGATGTAAAGTAATATCTCACTGTGATTTTTATTTGCACTTCCCTGATGATTAGTGATGTTGATTGTGTCTTCATGTATCTGTTTGCTATTTGTATGTCTTCACTGAAATAAGTCTATTCAGGTTCTTTGCTCATTTTCATTTTTATTTTTTTTTTTTTTTGCTATTGAGTTTTATGTGTTCTTTGTATATTTTGAATACTAACCCATTATCAGATACATGGTTTGCAAATATTCTCTCCCTTTCCACAGGTTACTTTTTAATTTTATGATTTCCTTTGTCGTATAGAAACATTTTAGTTTGATGAAGTCCCACTTGTTTAGTTTATTTTTGCTTTTGGTGTCAAATCCAATAACTCATTGCCAAAGACTGATGCTAAGGAGTTACCCCCTGGTTTCTTCTAGGAGTTTTATGGTTTCATTGTGTAGAGTGGTTTTATTGTGTAGAGTGTAAGACAAGTGTCCAGTTTTATTCTTTAGCATGGATATACAGATGTCTCCTGCTTTTCAAAAGTTCACAGTATGCCACTTCATTTTTACAAAAAGACCTACATTAGTACTTGTTCTCACTAACCAAAAAAAAATCCAAAGAGGATTTTTGCCTTTATGAAAAAAAGGTGAAAAGCAAAAATAGTGTTCAGTGTTTGTTTTGCAGTGAGCCATTTGTAGAGGCAGCTCACACCCCGAGCAGCAAAAGTGGCACCCCCAAGCTCCTTCCCTAGAACTACATGCAGCATCTCAGCATCAAGCTGCCATAGCTTTGAATTTGGTCTATGAGCATCTGTGTTTTATCTTGATTTCTTTTGTGCATGCATTAGCAAGATGTATCCTAAGGTATCAGAAAAGCTTAAGAAAGGTATTTTTGGGGTCTGGAAACACTTAAAAATTTTTTTCATATAAATTAATGTAATTGCTTCTTTGATTTACGCCATTTGGCTTATGGAAAGGTCATAAGAATGCTCTACTTTTGGATATCAGGGGAAAACTGTATCATTTTCCCAACACCATTTACTGAAGAGACTTTCCTTTCCCCACTATATGTAGTTAGTTCCTTTGTTAAATTTTTAAAAAAATATATCTCTTTCACTATTTTTGTGAGAGAGAGTGCAGGAAAGCAGGGGAGGGGCAGAGAGAGAAGGGGACAGAGGATCTGAAGTAGGCTCCACGCTGACAGCAGCCAGCCTGATAAGGGGCTCAAACTCACAAACCGTGAGATCATGACCTGAGCTGAAGTCAGATGCTCAACCAACTGAGCCACCCAGGTACCATAGATCCTTTATTAAAATTAATTGACCATACACATATGAGTTTATCAATCTGTTTCATTGATCTATGTGTCTGTGTTTATGCTAACACCATACTGTTTTGATTACTTTAGCTTTATCATGTAGTTTAATCAAGAAATGTGATGCCTTTGTTCTTTCTTAAGATCACTTTTGGCTATTTGAGATCTTTTGTGGTTCTATACAATTTTGGAATTATTTTTTCTATTTCTGTGAAGACTGCCATTGAAATTTTGATAGAGATTGTACTAAATCTGTAAATTGCTTTGGGTACTATGGACATTTTGACAATATTAATTTTTCCAATCCATAAACACGAGCAATCTTTTCATTTATTTGTGTCTTCTTTAATTTCTTTCACCAATGTTTCATAGTTTTTAGTGTCCAGATCTTTCATCTCCCTGTTTAAATTTATTCCTCAGTATTTTGTTCTTAAAATTTTGTTTTAAGTTTATTTATTTTTGAGACAGAGAGAGACAGAGCATGAACGGGGGAGGGGCAGAGAGAAAGGGAGACACAGAATCCGAAGCAGGCTCCAGGCTCTGAGCCATCAGCCCAGAGCCCGACGCGGGGCTTGAACTCATGGACCGCGAGATCATGACCCGGGCTGAAGTTGGACACTTAACCGACTGAGCCACCCAGGCGCCCCCTTTTTTTTTTTAAACTCAGTATTTTGTTCTTTTTAAAGCTATTGTAAATGGGATTGTTTTCTTAATTTCTCTATTCTTCAAATGTTTTTTGAGAGAGAGAGAAAACAAGTAGGGGAGGGGCAAAAAGAGAGGGGGACAGAGGATCCCAAGTGGGCTCTGCTCTAACAGCAGAGAGCCCGATGTGGGGCTCAAACTCATAAACCGAACTGTAAGATCATGACCTGAGCCAAAGTCAGAGGCCTAACTGACTGTGCCACCCAGATGCCCCTTAATTTCTCTTTCTGATAGTCCATTGTTAGAATATAGAAATGTAACTGATTTTTGCATATTGATTTTGTATCCTGCAACTTTACTGAATTTGTTTATTAGTTCTAACAGTTTTTATTTGTTTTTGGGAGAGTGTTTAGAATTTTCTATATAAAAGATCATGTCATTTGCAAACATTACTTTTTACTTTCCAATTTGGATGCCTTTTTATGTTTTTATTTTTTCTTGTCTGATTGCTCTGGCTAGGACCTCCAGTAATATGTTGAATAAAAGTGGTTAGAGTGGGCATTTTGTCTTGCTCCTGATCTTTGAAGAAAACCTTGCAGCTTTCCACTGCAGAGTATGATGTTAAGCTGTGGGCTTGTCATACACGGACTTAATTGTGTTGAAGTATGTTCCATCTGTACCCAGTTAGTTGAGAGTTTTTATTACAAAAAAGATGTTGAATTTTTCCAAATAACTTTTATGCATCTATTGAGATGATCATATGATTTTTATCCTTCATTTTGTCAATGAAGGATATTTATTATTTTGCATGTATTGTAACATCCTTGCATCCCAGGGATAAATCCCATTTGATCATGGTGTATGATCCTTTTCACATACTGTTGAGTTTAGTTTGCTAATATTTGGTGGAGGAGTTTTGCTTCTATGTTCATCAAAGATACTGGTCCCTAATTTTCTTTTCATGTAGTGTCTGTGACCAGCTTTGGGATGAGATAATGCTAGCCTTGTAAAATGAGTTTGGAAGTATTACTTCCTCTCCTAATTTTTAGATGAGTTTGAGAAGAATTTGTATTAACCCTTTAAATGTTTGGCAAAATTCACTATTGAAGACATCTCGTCCTGGACTTTTCTTTGTTGAGAAGTTTTTGATTACTAATTCAATCTCTTATTCATTATTGGACTGTTCAGATTTTCTATTTCTTCATGATTCAGTCTTGGTAAGTTGTATGCTTCCAGGAATCTATTCATTTCTTATAGGTTATCTAATTTGTTATAAAGAGTATATAATTGTAGATAGTAGTTTCTTATAATACTTAGTACTTCTGAGTTATTAATGTTTCCTCTTGCATTTCTGATTTTATGTTTCTAAGTCTTCCTTTTTCTAAGTTAGCGTTAAAAGTTTAGAAAGCTACACCATGGTATTGCTGCACTGTCATGATGTTGTTGTTGTTGTTGTTGTTGTTGTTGTTGTTGTTGTTGTTTTGGCCAAGTGCACTGCAGCGGTCTTAAAACTGACATTAGGCTCTTAAAAGTGAAGCTGGGGCTGTTTGTTTTGCCCCAGATAACAGTTCACAGAGTCACAAATGGGGGGGGGGGCTTCTGATATGACTCCACCAATGGCCCTTGTGATACAGAATTCCCCTACCTCACAAGCCCTTCCCCTATCATGCCCCTTAAATTATACATTTATTATCTTGTGATTATCCTTGAGATAAGATCCCCTACAAAGTTTTCCAAAACCCCACTTGTTTTTTGTATGAATTGGGCAATATGGCCTCATATCAAGAATCCCAAAGCACTCCACCCACCCTCAGACTCTCATAAAGGCACGTGTCCAAGTAGTGCCACTCCCTCTGCATGCAACTGCCTTGACCTCCCTGTGGGCCCCCAGAGGCATGCCCTGTACTTCCTTCAGAAGCTCTGAGCAAGGAACTTCTCTATTTGAACTCCTTTGTGGTCTTTTGTTGACCCAGGTTCAGCATCCAGCATCCAAGGGCTCTACTTAGCAAATGTTAGTTTTAAGTCACAATAGTTCATCTAGCTTAAAGATTTGTCATTTTTATCTTTTCAAAAATCAGCTCTGAGTTTTACTGATATTTTCTATTGTTTTTTTGGGGGGGGTATCTATTTAATTTATATATGCTCTGATCTTCATTTCCTTCCTTCTGCTAACTTTGAGCTTAGTGTGTTCTTTTTCTAGTACATTGAGGTAGTTAGGTTGTTTGAGATCTTTCTTTTTTTCTTAATGTAGGTAGGCATTTATCAGTATAAATTTCCCTCTTAGAACTGCTTTTGCCACATCCCTAAGTCTTTGTATGTTGTGTTTGCATTTTCATTTCTCTCAAGATTTTTTTTTAACTTCTCTTTGGAATTATTCCTTGACCCATTGGTTGTTCAAGAGTGTATCTGTGTATTTTCCAGTTTTCTTCTTGTAATTGATTTCTTGTAATAGTTCAAGATTACAAGAATAGTTGATTCTTCTTATAATAGTTTTACATGATTATGGTTGGAAAAGATATATGGTATGATTTTAGCCTTCTTAAGTTTATTAAGATTTGTTTGGTAACCTAACATATATATTTACCTTTACCAGTGTTCTGTGTATTTTCATGTTTTCACATTACTAATTAGTCCCCTTCCATTTCAACTTGAGGAATTCCCTTTAACAGTTTCTCATAAGGATGATCCAGTGCTGATGACTTCTTTCAGCTTTTCTTTGGAAAAGTCTTTATCTCTTCTTCAATTCTGAAGGATGACTTTTCCAGGCAGTTTTCTTTCTTTCAGAACTTTGAATATGTCATCCCTCTCCCTTTTGGCCTGTAAAATTTCTGCTGAAAAAACTGCTGATATTCTTATGGAGGTTCCCCTTATACATAATAAAATGCTGTTTAAATAATAATAATCTTGATGCTTTTAAGATTTTCTCACTGTCTTCCACTTTTGACAATTTAGTTATAATCGTTTCAGTGTGAGTCTCTTTAGATTCATCTTTTTAGGTACTCTTTGGGCTTCTTAATCTGGATGTCTGTTTCGTTCTTTATATTAGAGAAGTTTTTAATTTATTTTATTTTTTGTTTATATATTTTTATTTTATATTTATTTTATTTTATTCTTTGAAAAACTCCTTTTTCAAAGAATAAATATCTCCTTTCTCTTTCTCTTCTCCTTCTGGGACTCCTATAATGTGTATATTATTCTGTTCAATGTTGTTCCATAAGACCTTCAAGCTGTCTTCACTCTTCTTCATTCTGTTTTCTTTTGGCTTCTCTGATTGAATGAATTCCACTGCCCTGACTTTGAGTTCATTGATCCTTTCTTCTGCTTGATCTAGTTTACTCCTGAACTTCTCTACTGAATTTTTCAGTCCAGTTATTTTTCTTTAGTTCCATATCTGTTAGGACTTTTTAGTACTTTCTCTTTGCTGAAATTCTTACTTTGCACATTTATTGCTCTCCTGACCTTGCTGAGCATCTTTATGACTGTTATTTTAAACTTGCTATCAGATAAACCACTTATCTCCATTTCATTAAGATCTGTTTCTGGAGATTTATCTTATTCTTTTTAAAAACAATTTTAGGTTTATTTATTTTGAGAGAGAGAGAGAGAGCAGGGGAGGGGCAGAAAGAGAGAGAGAGGGAAAGGGGTAGAATTCTATGCACTAACAGTGCAGAGCCCAACGTGGGACTCAAACTCACAAACCGTGAGATCATGACCTGAGCTAAAATCAGATGCTTAACCAACTGAGCCACCCAGGTGTGCCTATCTTGCTCTTTTTAAAAACATATTCCCATTTATTCATTTTCCTTGACTCCATGTGTTGGTTTCTGTGTATAAAACAGTCACCTCTCTCAGTCTTGATAGACTGGTCTCATGTAGGAGTTGATCCTCATCAATCTGCCTAACATGAGCTTCTGGTTGCCTCTCAAACCTTTGTGATTGTACATTCCACTGTCTTTGTTCTTAGTGTTTCCCAGTAGTTGAGGGTGTAATAAGACCCATCAGTGTCTCAAAGATCAGGATCACAGTCATCATCTAGATATAGGTTGTTTAGAAGCTGGACCCTTAGGCAACTGCTCAAAAAAATATGCAGTTGAACCCCTTCCAGGGAGAAACCAGGATACCGGTGATTTTTTTCTGTCCCTCTGTGCTAAGGCCAGGTGTATTGCTATGGGAGTTGCTCCTACACCTGTTTAAAAACTGCTTCTTTGTTTTCTGCAGACCCGTGAGATTCAAGAATACAAGCCCTGTTGACTATCAGAGCTAGGTGATTTAGGGACCCATCCCTCAGATGGTAGACATAAAGGTTTGGGCACTAGATGCGTGGTCATTCTCCTTCCAAAGGGATACTGACAACTTGGTGTTACTATTGGAGAGATAAGGTGGGGAAGTGTCCATCAGCTCTTTGGTGCTTTGGGGAGGATCACAGTGAGCACCTAAATGCATGCTAATTAGAGACCAGACACTCAAGCAGTAGCTTGTAACATATGAAGTCAAAATCCTCCCTAGGGAAGACTAAGAGATGGACATTTTTGCCTGCTCTCTCTGCATTGGGCCCAAGAAGGAGAACCACAGTGAGAGCTTGCATACCCATTAAAAACTGCTTCTTTGATGTAAATCATGTCTATAACAGAGGTTCATAGGCAAAATATACAAAGAACCCATACAACTCAATGGCAAAAAACACAAAGAATCTCATTTAAAAAAATGGGCAGAGGAAGTGAATAGACATGTTTCCAAAGAAGACATACAACTGGCCAACGGGTATGTGAAAAGGTGCACTAATCACCAGAGAAATATAAATCAAATCACAATGAGCTATTACTTCATACCTGTCAGGGTGTCTGCTTATGAACAAGATAAGAGATAACAACTGTTGGCAAGGATGTGGAGAAAACAGAACTCTTATGTATTGTTGACAGGACTGCAAATTGGTGCAGCCACTCTGGAAAACATGGGTAGGTTCATCAAGAAATTAAAAATAGAACTACCATATGATTAAGCAATTCTCTTTCTGGGTATATATTTGAAGGAAACAAAATTACTACCTCGGAAAAAGAAATCTGTTCCTCCATGTTCACTACAGCATTATTTACAATAGTGAAGACATTGATGAAGATGAATGGATGCAGAAATTTTATATATAAATATTGATATAAAAATATATAATTATAATATAATATATCTAATATATGTGTGATATATATCTGACATAATTATCTGCTATATTATCTGATATGTGTGTGTATATACACACACATACATATATATCAGGCATAAAAGAAGGAAGTCCTGCCATTTGCAACAACATGGATGGACCTTAAGAATATTATGCTAAGTGAAATAAGTCAGACAGAGAAAGACAAATACCAGATGATCTCACTTATATGTAGAACCTAGAGACACCCAAACTCACAGATACAGAAAACAGCTTTGTGGTTGCTAGAGCTGTGGTTGGGGTGGGGTAAATGAAGGTAGGAAAAGTGAAGGCAGGCAAAATGGGTGAAAGTGGTCAAAATGTATAAATTTCCAGCTGTAAGATAAATAAGCCTGGGAATGTAATGTACAGCATGGTGACTAAAGTTGTATTGGGCTCCATGCTGAGAGCATGAGGCCTGCTTGAGATTCTCTCTCCCTCTCTCTCTGCCCCTACCCCGCTCATGATCTCTCTCTCTCTCTCTCTCTCTCTCTCTCTCTCTCAAATAAGTAAATAAACTTAAAACAAAACAAAACACAGTTCTCATTATAAGAAAATTTAAATGTATGTGAGGTGGTAGATGTTAACTAACCTTATTGTGGTAATCATTTCATAATATATACATATATCAAATGATCTTGTTGTACATCTAAAAGTAATACGATGTTCTATGTCAATTGTATCTTAATAAAACTGGTGGTGAGGGGAAATCACTTCTTTGCTGTAGTTTTGTAATACTTGTGAACAAAAGCCCTGTTGGCTTTCAGAGCTAACTGTTTGGGGTCCCCATCCCTCAGAGAGAGCCTTAAAAGTTGGGGTGCTATATGTGTGATCCAAACACTTTGCTCCTCAAGGAGTTGGGAATTGGAGGTTCCCTCCCAACTGAATGATACTGTATCAGGGGTGGGGTATATAGTGAAGGTGTGTCTCAGCCTTCCTACTCATTTCAGTGTGGTCATTTCCTCATTCACCCAATGTGGAGGAGTTACTCAACTTGTTTCTGGATTTATCTCCAAGGGCATTGCTCCTTGTGTAGTTACACATTCAGTGCCTCCATGGGAGGAGGGAGGTTCAGGGGCCCTCTTATATTGCCATGTTGGCTCCTCTCCATGTACTTTTAGATCTGTATTTTAAAATAATTATTCCCAACCTGGGGGTAGAGTGTGACCATTGGGGGACAGGGATAGCAGGAATAGGGTGGGAGAGGTAAACAGGCAGTCAGAATTACTAGCTCAGAAGCATTTCTAAAGTAAACATGTCAGGGTACCATCTTTAACTGGCTAAATCTGTTTGGTGGGGGATGGCAATAAGGAAAATGAAGGGATGCATTTTGACAAGGGCTCTCTTGCTCTCTAGGTATGATGCTGACATGTTCCTCAATTGAGCTTAGAATCCTGCAAGAGGTCAAAAAATAAAATTCATTTAAAAAAAACCAAGAAAATTGTAAAATAAAAATAAGCAGAGTAAAAAATAAGCAGATATATATGAAAAAGATCCATCTAGTCAAAGAGAGACTTAGTGAAATTCTTAAAAAGAGAATAGAATTGGCAGTTAAACAATCTTTAAAAGGAAAACAGCTGAGAATTTTCCAGAGACATTAGTTCTTATATTCAAGTTATATAAGGTTCCCAGGAGGATAAGTAAAAATAAATCCATACCTGACATAAAATCTTGGGTTAAAATCTGGACTCTCTCTCCTACTAGATATGTCATATTTCAAGTTACTTGATTTCCCTAAGTGCCTATTTCTTTATTAAAGTAGTGATGGGACCTACCTTTGGCAGCTTTTTTAAAGGATTACAAATTCTTTGACAAGAAAAGGTGGGGTCTATGTCCCTACTCTTGAATCTGAATAGGAAGTCTATGACTGAGTAGGAAGCCTATGACTACTTCCTCCAGTGGAGTATGGCAGAATCAGTGCTTTGTGATCCCTGAAGCTAAGTCATAAAAGGTCTTGCAGCTTCTGTCTGGTGCTCTTGGAATAGTTGTTCCTCCTTTTGGGACGCTACCTCTCAGAACCTTAGCTGCCATGTTCTGAGAAGCACACATCACATCAGGAGCTATGTATGGGTGCCTCAGTCACTTCTCAGCTGAACTTGGGTTTTATGTCGTCCTAGGTCAGGTGCCAGACATGTGGGTGAAGAAACATTTAGCTGATTTCAGTTCCCAGCTATTGAAGTCATGCCTAGCTGAGGCCTCAGGCTTTGTGAAAAACACCGACCCATGTTATGCCAGTTGGAACTCCCAGTCAAGAGTTCATGCACATAATAAAATGGTTGCTGTTTGATGCCCCTATTTGGGCATCATATTGTTAATGAAACAATAGAACACCAGAACACTACATTGCCGAGCAGTTGTGAAAGGACTGACACTGTGTGTGTGTGTGTGTGTGTGTGTGTGTACAAAACTACCTGACACACAATTGCATTGAATTAATACTGGTTTCAAGGTACATGAGGGACATCTACACAGATGTGTTGAACTGTAACAGTATTAGTGGTAGCGATACCCATGAGCATTTGTGAGCACATCTGTACTCAGTACTGTTCTAAGTGCTTTACATACATTTAACTCATACAGTCCTCAAAATAATTCCACAAGGAAAGTACGATTAGTGTTGCCATTTTACCAAGGAGGACACTGAGTGCCACAGAGAGGTCTCTCATACCATTTACACAGCCAGCAAGTCGATGGACTGCATTTCAAAACCAGGCAGTTTGATTGCAGGGCCCCTGCTTTTAGCCATGCTGTCCTAAGAAAAGAGTGAGCTGAGCTGGAACTGATGAATGAGAGCCATGGACCACAAGCCTTGGGAGTAAATTTTCTCAGGAGTGGGTACAGAGTGAGAAGATAAGAGAGGTAAGTGTGGGCCCCGAGAAATCCCACTAGTGAAGGAAAGGGCTGAGAAGACAGAGGGAGAGTTGCTCCATGAGGGGAAGGGATGATGGCAGGAGTCCAGGGAGGGAGCAGCATTGGAAAGGAATTTGGAAATATATCCATCCTTCTCCTATGGGGCCCAGTCTTCAGGGGCAGGGAAAAGTACAATTACCCCACCCAGGAGTTTGACTTGGATGTTAATAGCATAGAACTGAGCATAACTATAACTAAGCCCACAGCTAAAACATGAAACTCTGCTGACGTATCCAATTAACGTCTCTTCTTCTCATTAAGGGCTAAGACCCATTTTCCCAGGAGAGCTCTCAAAGTTTATTTGCAGCAAGGAGGGATCTAATTGTTTCTAAAAAGTGTAATCTTCCTGCTTAAAGCCCAAGACATGCCAGACACAGAAAAGCCAATTTGCTTACCTCTTGATCCCTCCAGAGTGATGACCCTAGAAAAGCTCTCTCTAACACACCATGAGCTACACTGACAAGTTTACCATGCTGAGCCTCCACTTTGCTTATTCACACGCAGACTACCTCCAGAATTAGTCACCCAAACTGGGTCATGTGGTTGGAAATAAAAAAATGGTATTCTCTTTTTATGTATATTATTAAGGATTGTGTCTGTGACCTGATTCCTTCATCTATAAAAGGGAGAGAATTCAGTGATGATGAGCTATAAATGGGGGATGAGGTTCTGAGCAGAATTTTGGCTGGGGACAGGAGAACAGAACTTACGACCCTGTACATGGCAAGCGCTTTATCAGTTCGGGGTGAGATTTCTGGGTTGGGGACTGCCAGAGGTTAGACGTGGGCAAGATATAATTTTAAAACACAAAATTATTTTTAAATGAAAGCAGGCTAAACCTTCTCATTGCTTTTATGTTTCCTGTTTAAATATTGCCATCTAGCAGAATGATCATTCAGTTTAAACACGCTTTTCAGGGTCAATGACCTGACACCCCTATGGTCTCCAACCTTCCCCCCCCCCGGATTGTCCTTTCTTCTCAGGCAGTCTCCTCCCCCAAATCCTTAAACTCCAAGCTTTTCTGTCTCCCTGAACATCTCATTTGTTATCACAAGAAGGTAGATTTTTGTCCACAGGCTGCCAGGGCAAAAGAAATACTTAGATCTCTTTTCAAGGCATAAGCTCAAATTTGCTCTGAGAGTTGTTGCTTTCACTCTCTTACATTCAATGACCTGTATGGGGGCTGCTCTCAAGTGTTTTCAAGATCCTGTGTTGGGGGGTATGGTTGAGGGTGTTGTAGTGTTCAGCAACTTGAGTTTTTACCCTTGTGTGGGCCAGTTCTTTCACTGCCCCAGGCCTGGATTTACTCGTCAACAAAACAAGATGGTAGCATTGACCTCACAAGGCCTTTGTAAGGATTTCACCTAATAATGGAAACCAACAGTCCAGCACAGTGCCTGGCAAAGAGAAGGCACTCAATCAATTGTAGCAATTCCTAAATTCCTATTATCTGCCTTGTCCATTCTCATCTCTCTCTTCCTTTCTCAACCTTCCTCTCTCTTATCTCTTTCTTCCTGACATCAAAGGACAGATTCCTTCTCATTCTTTCTCCAAACAAATGAGCTATGTGTGGGTAAGTGGGAGAAGCTCTCTGAGAGAGTAAAATTGGGAACTTGAAGCAGCCCTTCTCATGACACTCCTACAGTGATGCCAGCTTAACTCAGTCCCAGGCAGAAGAGGTAGAGAGATTTTGTGAATTAATGTGACCCCTAGCTCTAGACCTGAAGGCATTCCCTCATGGGTGTCCCATTTCTGTGATACACAGTCCCTCTGCTATTGAAGCAGCTCTAATAACCCCTACCTGTCTTCTGACTACAGAGCTAAGTGGATTTGGGGACCTTTCTCTCCATATTTGCCTTCATGGATTCAGGTTCACCAAGCAAACCCAGCTGACACTGGAGAAGCTATAGTGGGTTTTACATGTGGCTCATCAGTGCGTCTTCATGTGGCTGGCCATGAAGGCACAGAAGCCAAGAGGCAGGTTGCTAACATTACTTTTTCGTTTGCCTAATGAATCAAGAATAGGTGCACTGGCCTAGCCCTGGTAGGAAACCACATGGGGAGGCAGCAGCTCCCAGATATATAGAACTCTGAAAACCCATTGGAGGTCTTTAAACAATTTGGTCTCTCCTAAGGTGACTTTAACACTCTTGTTCTTTTTCTATCACAGGGAGTGGTGATTAGGAACATGTGTCTGAAAATCCAAAGTCTACTTCCCACAGTTTTGAATTAAGAAAATTAGAAAACTATGGGTACCTTTGATTCTTCCGTTGGGATGGTCACAACCCCACCCGGCAATTTCTGAAATCTGGTGTTATGATATCTGATACTAGTTCTCACTTTCAACGTTATAGCCGAGTCAGTTAAAAATGTGTCTTTTTATTCTAAGCATTATATGTCCCACATGTTCTACAGAGTTTGCTGTCTAGGTAAATTCCATTTTATCTAAACCTATCAGGCACTGGTATAATCAGCCTCAGACATATCAATGCATTGATTTTTCTGTTCAAGTTCTTTTTTTGGCTTATAATTTTCAGGTAGGACTAACTTCCTCAAAGACATGTCTTTCTCTTATTCAGTTCATTGTACTTGAGATTTAACACAGGGGGAAAATGATTTTTTTGATATCTTTGTCTGAAATGTAACTGACAGCAGACCCTTTTAATATAATATAATTCATTCCCACAAAAAGATGCTCGTCATGTGCGAGGGTATCATGCATTCAGGTTGAAGAAGTATGAACTTTGAGCTGTGCTGACCCATTTCACAGTATCCTCTGATGACCAAAAGTAAGCATTTGTAAGATATTCAGCTTGACCAAGGGTGCAGGAAGGGAGCCAAGGCAACAGGCCCATGGGGAATCAAACTCAGCACCCCTCAAACACTATGGGCTCACCCACTGAGCATGTGTGTTCTTGCCAAGAGCAAAGCTTTAGGTGATTTCTCTATACGTGTCCTGCGTCCAACCCCAAGTCACTTTTTCTGCTGAGCTGTATTTCTTCCGCACTTTGTATGTCAGCTCTGAACCCAGGCACTCCCTGCTCTCACTCACCCTTGCCTAATCTAGGAGCCAATTGCCTTGGTTCCATTTGCCAGCCACAAACACTTCAGTGAAGTGAGCACTGCTGGGCATTCTGCGTGAGCAAGACCAGACCGTGACACTTGAAGAGGAACTTGTGTTACTGCTCAAGCAAAACAACCTTTCCAGGCTTTTAAATCCAGCTCCTGCCCTATTTTCAGTCCATTTGGTAAGAAAAGAAAACCATATAATCACAGAATTAAAATTCTAGAATCACTGTGCTGTTGGAGCCCCATATAATCCTGATTATTTAACCTAACCTCTGTTTCTTTCTTTCTTTTTTTTTTAAATATAATTTATTGTCAAGTTAGCTAACATACAGTGTATACAGTGTGCTCTTGGTTTTGGGGGGAGATTCCCATGATTCATCACTTGCATACAATATCCAGTGTTCATCCCAAGTGCCCTCCTCAATGCTGATCACCTATTTTCCCCTCTCCCCACCCCCCATCAACCCTCAGTTTTTTCTCTGCATTTAAGAGTCTCTTATGGTTTGCCTCCCTCTCAGTTTGAAACTATTTTTTCCCCTTCCCTTCCCCCATGGTCTTCTGTTTCTATGTGGTTGGACACAAGTATACCAACCCCAAAAAGATGAGGTTCTATCCTATTTTAAAAGGCTCCCATGTGGAAGAGAGATAGGAAATCTCTCTAGTTTCCCTGCAATTATACTGGGAATTTTAAATTGCCCTAAAAAAAAAATAAAGTCTTACACACACACACACACACACACACACACACACACACACACGCCAGGTGACCAATGTGGTGACTAGAATGGAGGAAATAGAAGAAGCCTCCTAGACAATAAAGGCAAAGAAGTAACAAGGGGAGAAAGGTCTCTTAGGATAGGAGTTTCCTTGTCTGTCATGTGACAGACACATTTTATGTTTGCTGGGTTGAACCTTAATCTCCTCTTTATCTAACTTTGACTCATTTATCAGATCTCAATATAAACATAAATTCCTAAGGGAAACCTCTTGATCCCCATGTAGATTAATACCCAAGTCATACACTCACTGTGTCCTATACTCCTTCATAACACTTAACATGAACACAGTAAGATACTTTTCAGACTATTTGCTTGATGCCCGTCCTCCCCCAAGTACAGATGAGCTCCAAAAGGCCAGAGCTAGCTGTCTCTCATTTTCACCCCTGCATGCCAATGCCTAGTGCAAGGCACATTTTAGGCACTGAAAAAGTCCTTGTCCAAAGAACATGGGGTCCAACAGACAGCAGAGAAAGAAAGTATGGCTATTAGCTATGGCTTCAGCTGGTTCTTGTGCTAGGATATTAGCAATCAGCTTCTCTGTCCCCTTTCTCAGGAAGATACCCGGCCCTAAATAAGTATGTCAATAAAATCAGTACTTAATTCTTGTCACAAAGGGTTCTCTCTGTGTGAGTGACTCCATCTCAGGCTATGCTTCTCGGACAAAAGATGCCTCTGCAGTGGCCCATGTCCCACAGAAAAGAGAAGCCCAGTGTGTAGTAACCAATTCATGACATTGGAGACCCAGGAACCAGAGGATGAAGTAGCCATTTTAGATCAGTTTGTTGGCTCACTTCCAACTTTTATAAACCTAGATATGCCCTTAAGGCTTTCTCCCATTAAACTCTGCCTGATGCAATATTTGACAATAGTTACTAAAAATCTTTGCAGTTCAAGAACCTCTAATTATAGAGTCCTTAGATCAAAGAGACATCTTGTTGGTATTTTTTTTTATAGCATTTCTAGAGCCATGTCTAGAAAGCCAAGTTTCTTGTGTTATTCTGAACCACATATATTTGAGAACAATTTCAGGAATGTCTTGTTAAAGCCTGACACAGACAGATTCATGATATATAGAGTTTTCCTTTTTTGCACTGGTTGTTTCAAAAATCTGAGTAAGATGTTTTAGATTTAGCAGTCAATTGCTATGATAACATTTAATCTGATGATTCTACAAATTGCAGTCAACTATGCAATATTGTTTGTTTCCATGCTCAGAAACTCAGTCTGTGTTCCGAAGTGTACTTTACAACTTATTCTAGAGGGTTTTTTTTTATTGTTATTATATTTGGTTTTGGTTCTGTAAGTTTTGCAAAAGCCTCTGGCCAAGAATGATTTCGACCATGACATTTTCAGCCTGGAAAGACTATAGTTGCTTTTCTTGAGGATGAAAAGTAACTTTGTTCTCTATTCAGAAGGATTTAGGAGACTATTAAAAATTCACCAGGCTTTATGGTATCTCTTTTATTTCCTCTGTATTTCTATGGTCTCACCTTCAGAGAGAGCAAATTCACATCATTTCATAAGATGAAGAAACTCATCTTCGATGTGAAAAATTATTGCCATCCTAATATTTTCTACCATATTACCTTTTCCACGGAGACGTTCAGGGGCAGGCATGAAAGATGTGGATTTGCAGTATGAAAAAGGGGTATGGCCACATGTAAACCATGTGACATCTCCCAGCCACAAAAAGAACAACGAAAATTTTAGTCACATGCACACTTAAATCTGTTTGTTTCCTAGGGGGCAGTGGGGGGGGGGGGGACAGTTCCTCTCCTCTGTGGCTCTGGAAGTACTGGGTGTATCTCTGCTTTGAAATGGCTATAGTCTATCTCTTCTGAAAAGCTGGATACCAAGTCTCATTTATTGTGTACAAGATAGAAATAAGAGAGGGGTGGGCGGGAGCTTTCACAGAATAATGGAGAGGGCACAGAAGCCTACCCAGCCAAGTCCTACTGGAAGAACAGACCTTCCATATATTTGGAACACACGTTTTCTGTATGTTCCAAATAAGTGTATTTGACGTACGTGGGAGGTGAGTGTGAGAGGGAGAGTGGAGGGGAGAGGAATTCAATGCAGGTTACTAGCTCTGCTGGGTGGATTATGAGCAGAGAGATTTTCCCAATGGGGGCTTTTCCATTTCTGGGTCTTACATACTTTGAAATATACATATCAAAAGCATCACAAATTCCCTGTAGCAAATCTGACAGCAAAAAAGTCTCCCTTAAATTGAAGGTTTTCACCTCTGACACTAGAAACTGTTAAATCCCTCGCCGCTTCTGGCATGTAATGGAGTATTCTGTCCACCCTGGGTCCATGAGTGATAACAGATATCACCCACACTCAGCTTTGGCTTTTCCCAAGGAAACATTAATTCAGACTTTCCCCTTAGTTCTCGTAAAGAACCCATAAAGCTGCCTTGACCACACAACAAAGAGATGTTCAAAAGCCAAGAAAATTATACTAAAATTGCATTTTTTTTCTTTTTCTGCAGTTTTCCAAGCCCCTTCTCAATGCCCACCCTCTAAGCTATTTTCCCAAATTATCTCAAGTAAGAACACTCTGTCCTGGCTTTGAACATTTTCATCAAAAAGAGAACATTTCAAAAAAAAAAAAAAACAAAGAGTAATATTCTCCCAGGCATACAATAATGAATTTTTGAAAAGTGAAAGATATACTGGGTTTTTATATGTGAGTTTGCTCTGGGTTTTAGAATTCTTCTCAAAGCAAGTGGTTCAAGAGACCCGGGCTGCATTTCCACATAAGCAGCTCTATAGTCTGCCTAACGGTATTTAAGGATTCCTAGCCCTGGAGATTCACATCTGAGACTATTCTGGCGAAAAATTGCATTTGCTTTGCTTTCAGAGAGTCAAAGAATGTGACTGGGACTTCAACTCTTTCTTACCCAGTGATTTTTAAGTTTTATAATTTTGACAGTGAATAGATATGGAATATGTGTACATACAATTGGTACTCACGTATATATTATATACGTAATACACAGAGGGTTGTTATATTCTACTTGAACAGGGTCTTTTTTCTTTCTAACCTATTATTTATTAACTTACTTACTTATTTCTTTCTTTCTTTTCTTTTTTCAGGTATCCAGAAAATGAAGGATGTCTGTAAATGCTTTAAAAGGAAACTTGGTACACAACAGGAACTGCCCAATGTGTCAGTTCCTGTGACAAAAGTATGTAGACATGGGGTGTGGTGGGAAAAGTACCGTGTTTGGCATCAAACAGAAGTAGATTTGAACAGAACCTTAGCCCCCTTCTAGTTCTGGTCTAGGGGTAACTGGTTTAACTTCTATAAGCCTCAGTTTACTTATAAACTATAGCTAATAACTCTACCTATATTGTGGGATACTTACAAAAATTGGAAGTAATATGGCCAAAATACCCACCATAGTGGCTGCTACTTGTGGGCTCACTAAAAGAATAGTTCGACCCTATATTGATGATCACAGGAGCTCAGCATGAGTATTGCAAGAGTGAGTATGCAGTTCTGGTGCATAAAAATATGCTTGTACGTACGTGACACTGTGAAGGCCACAGCTCGTGAGCAGCTTACCCAAACTCTGACCGTCTGTGTCCTTGAGGTACAGGAGGAGGTGTGCCTGCCATAGAAGGAGAGATTGGTCCCACCACAGTTGTGCCATGCACTGCGCTGGCAAGTGGTAGCGTGCTTACGAAAAGCAGAAACCAGTTGAGGTACCTGCTGATTTGGTCCCTGGTAGTCTTAACTGAGGCCTCCAAGAATTCAGATCCAAAATCACCTTCTTAACCATGTGATTTCTCAAGAGAGATTCCTTCATTGCCTCCTACAAGTGATTGACTTTATATGCCCAAGCACTTGACAAATGCTTTCAATTTCCCATCACCTACTTCTCTATCATGCATAAGGCACCCAAACAAATTGTTCCTAGATATTAACACTGGCCATCCAACTAGCTGGAGATGCATTCTAAACTCAAATAGCAATTCTGGTTAAGCACCAGTATCTGAGTGTCTTATGGGGGATAAGTCATGCTGTCTGTCACCTTAAGTCTTACTGAGAATGGGATGGAGATATAAGTCAACAAATTAGTAGATCAATCCATACTACCAGCCAGAGCTGGGATTAGCTGCACCATGAGCATCACCTTACAGAACCAGATGAGGAGTGTGAGCAGTCTAGACCATATCTCACAGTCTAGACCCAGTACTTAGCAATGGGCTTCAACCTGCTCCCTATTCCACAGCCTATAGGTCCTATGTCATCTACCCTACTGACCCTCTAAGGCTTAGCTAAACCACAGCTTGCTTATCCAGGGCTGTGATACCCATCTATCCATATCCAGGTTTTTCAGACCTTTCCAGGGGATGGATTCCATATTTCATTCTCTCAATCACTGGCTAGAGTCTGGCTGTGAATGCACTTGTATCCCAGAACCACAACCTAATATTTATTTTATTGCCCACAGTCTCTGTGCTTTATGGGCTAAATTAGAATTCCTAGTGTTAATACTTCCTGAAATAATATCTACTCTTTGGATATTATCTTGTCCTGAGCTTCAACTCTGTTGTACAGAGGTCAACAAATGCAGGTGTGTTTATTCTCCCAGTGTGTGCACCTAACTTTAGTGAGCAGGGCCTTTCCTGATGTCAGCTCACTAGACCTTCCATTGGCCTTTGGTCCCTGCCTGTCCGCCTTAGGTCTGAGTCTGTCCTTTTATGATACTGGGTGAGTTACATACCTCTCTAACCAGATGTAGATAAAAATTCTAATCACACCACCATCACTTACACAATGTTTGGTTTATAAACTCCTGGGAGCTTTCCCTAACCACCAGGACTTCAGATCTTCAGAGACGAGAAGTTAAGTCTCCATCACCAAAAGTTTCCATAACACAGTTTTCACATCTCTCTCGCTGCATTTCTTCTTTGTTGCATCATCGTTTGTAAGTCATTCTTCACACAGTGTAAGCTCCCATAGTGCAGGGACAGTGTCTAAGTCATCTTTCCATCTCCAGCTAAAACACATAGTAGGTACTCAATAGATGTTCATGGAACAAATGCATGAATAAGGTGCCTTTCAGCTCTCAAATTTTGTAATTCTGGAATCTATCAAATGACTCATCTAATTCTAAAGTCAATAAAATGCCAATTGGTAGTGTAAAGGATTATATGTACTTTGTCTCTTTATTCCTAATGCTTTTTCCATGACGATGAGTGGTTGCTCTGTCTCTGTTTTATTAATTTTAGTGACAAAAACAAAATAAATGCATTGCCACTTATTGAGCATTTGCTTTTAGCGATGTACTATGCTGAGGACTTAGATACATCAGCTCAGTTAATCTTCTACATCCTCCATCATCTCCTTTTTAAGGAATAGAAAACTGTTATGTTTGCTTTGTATCCATGCCTGAGAATCAGAGCTTATTGGGTGAGGGATAAACATTCTCTTTCTCCAAGAGTCCTTGGGTAGAACTTCTTTTTCAGTTGCTATTTTGGGCAGAGCTCAATCCCTGAGCACTCAGAACTAAATACTTTTCTCTCTTTCTATACTAGAAGCAAACCAGAATGGAGAGATACAACCAAGGTATGGATCTGGTTTTCTAACGTTACTGCAGATAAAATGGGAATTCTGATATTACCAGTATCTCAAGCCACGGGGCAATCTTCAGTCGTCACCAGCTATAGTCACGATTCGAATCACATTAACATCACATGTACAATGTTTGGCCTACAAACATGATCAAGATGCAATGATCAAGAGTTGCTAATTCTTTCCCCACCCTATCACCACACACCTCATCACATTCAAAATCCATTCATAGCATTATGCTTCTTCGTTTTCCCTCTAATTTCATTTTTTTTAATTAAAGGAAGCCAAAACACTGGTTTACTCAATTCCAAATATGATGTATAAGCCAACTGAATGAATTTATCCGTGGATGTGGACATGCTTTCTTACATATGGAAAGCAGTAGGCTAAAACATCTTTATGCAAACACACTGCAGTTGTCTTTCATTTGCAGTAAAACTGGACCCAGTGTCTAAAAGCTATATTAAAAGAATTAAATGTGATAAATGACTTGAACAAAAGAAAATGCCTATTTTCTAGGAAGGAGACAGGCTCAAAGTGGAGTGAGGTTTCTATTCTCTGCAACGTGGTAACATTTCAAACAAGATAATGCCCTTTCTTCCCCTTCGATAAACAGCTATCAGTTCATGAGTCACTCTGTAAGCATTCAACAGCTGGGCTCATAAATACCACACACCATCTGTTGCCCAAATTTACGAAATCCTTGCCAACATCACTTCAGGACTAAAAACTTCGATCTTTTTTTTCCCCTCCTCTGGAACAAAACTAAAAAGGTAAGATGCTTGCATAGACTTGTAGAATTTTATAACAAGGACAAGAACAAACTAAAACATCCTTGTGATAATTTATTCTCAACAGTTGTATTAATAACTTTTTTTTTCTGGTTAAGTAACAATGATTATGCTTTTCCAAAGGAAAAACTCGACAAACCTTTTTTAGCCCCAGTTTAACCAAAATTATTTTTTATCTGAGGCAACTCCAGGTAACTCACTTAGATTTACCAAGATTTTATACATATGTGTGCACTTATAACTATATGTTATATACTTTATATGTGTATTACATGTAACTACATGCCACACGACATATATATACTCATACACACACACATACAAATAGTTGTCTGTATATGTAACAGTTGGTATTATATATTTTTAAACATTTTTTTAAGTTTATTTATTTTTCAGAGAGAGCAGGGCAGGGGCAGATAGAAGGGGGGTACAGAAGATCCAAAGCAGGCTCTGCGCTGAGAGCAGAGAGCCCAATGTGGGGATCAAACTCACAAACCGTGAGATCATGACCTGAGCTGAAGGGAGTTTCTATAAAGAAATAAAGATTCTATATTTTTTAAAAAAATATTCATGACTCTATATGCAGCTAATTCAGTCTTTTATTTGAAATGAATGTGATTTTTATGGGGAAAAAAATCAAATCACAGCAGAAACCGACTTTATTTGCTCCCTGCTTGACTATTTTGCCTTGAGCTGACTGACTTCCTTGGTTTTTGGAATTTAACTTGATTTGAAGCATTACCTTATGCAAAGAGCATGGAGTGACCTGCTACAGATTTTTTCCTATCTTTGGAAAGCATTGCCCAATGTCCCTGGTAATTAAGAATGACTCTTTCTTCTCATACTTTGCATGCATCAGGTTAAGTCCAACTGAGGAACACAGAATACGAAAAGAGAGCATTCTTTAATTTTTTTAATGTTTATTTATTTTACAGACAGAGAGAGACAGAGCATGAATGGGGGAGGGGTAGAGAGAGAGGGAGACACAGAATCCGAAGAAGGCTCCAGGCTCTGAGCTGTCAGTACAGAGCCAGATGCGGGGCTTGAACTCACAGACCGCAAGATCACAACCCAAACTGAAGTCGGATCCTTAACTGACTGAGCCACCCAGGCTCCCCCGAAAACATAGCATTCTTAAAATAAAAAAAATCATCATAAAGATTCTGCAACCTGTAAGGAACCAGACCACATCTATTTTGTACCTCCCTCTGTCCCACGTCTCAGTCACCCAAAGTGGACTCTCAGTCGCAATTAAAAAAAAAAATAGTAACGGCTTCATTACAATTCACATAACAAAACTCACTACTTTAAGGTGCACAATTCAGTGGGTTTTAGCATAATAACAGTTATATGTCCATCATCATGAATTTTAGAATGGTTTCATTATAGCAATTAGGAGTTACCCCCTATACTTTCCTCTCCTCAGCTACTGGCAATGGTTAATATACTTTCCATTTCTATGAACTTCCCTATTCTGGACATTACATATAAGGGGAATCATACAATATGTTGCCTTTTCTGTTTGTTTCTTTGACTTAGCATAATGTTTTCAAGCTTTATCCATGCAGTAGCATGTAGTAGCATGTATTCAGTATTTCACGTTATTTTTATGGCCAAATACAATTTCATTGTACACCTATTCTGTTTTTCCAGTCATCAGCTGATGATTATTTGGGTCATTTCCAGTCTGACATTATGAATAATGATGCTGTGAACATTCAAATGCAAGCTTCTGTGTGGATACATGTTTTAAATTCTCTTGAGTATTTACTGAGGAATAGAACTGCTGGGTCATATGGTAATTTGATGTTTAACATTTTAAGGAACTGCAAAACCATTTTTCCAAAATAGCTGCATCCTCTTACTTTCCCACTAATGTGTGAGGGTTTCAATTTCTCCACATCCTCGCCAACACTCGTTATTGTCTATCTTTTTTTATTTTAGCCATCCTAGTGGGTGCGAGGCGGTATTTCAATATGGTTTTGATTTGCGTTTCTGTAATGACTAATGATGTTATGCTTCTTTTCATGGGCTTATTGGCCATTTGTGTCTCTTCTCTCTGGAGAAGTGTCTGTTCAAATCCTTTGCTCACTTATAAATTATGTTATTTGTAGTTTTACTGTTGAATTTAAGAGTTCTTTATAGTGCCTAAATACAAGTTCTTTATCATATATGTAATTTGCAAATATTTTCTTCTATTCTATGGGTTATCTGTTCACTTTCTTCATGGTTTCCTTTGGGGCACAAAAGATTTCAATTTAGATGAAGTCCAATCAATGTGTCTCTTTTTTCTTTTGTCACTTCTGCGGTTGGTGTCATATCTAAGAAACAATTGCCTCACTCGAGAACATAAAGATTTCCTCCTATGTTTTCTTCTAAGACTCTTACAGTTTTAGCTCTTACATTCAATTCCATGATCCATCCCTTGTTCATTCTTATCACTTAGCAAACTACACCTATTGTTTCCACATTTCTCATTATCCAAGTTAGACTTTGCTGATTAGGATGGTCAAGCACACCTGTTTAATGATGCCATGTAGTTCGAGTCACTACCAATTTAGTTCTACTTCTAGATTGGCCCGTGGCCTGTCAGTTCCACGAAGGAAGGCAAACCAGAAGTGCAAATCCCCAAATAAATGATTTTTTTTCTTTTCACAAAACATTCTTTTAAAGAAAGAACTACTCTTCTTTCTCTCCTCGATTTTGAAAACAGTGAAATTTATATATGATTTACAACACCACTACTAATTCTATTTCTATCCTACAATAGGGATAGAGGATCATGGAGTTGAAAAACTGAGGTGTGCAATATTTTAATCCTTCTGTATCCCTAAAGCTAAAACAGGAACTGCAAATACAAAGTATTGGAATATACTCAGGGTATTCAAAACATCACCTAGTTTCACACCGATTAGCTGGAAAATTGTCTTTTTCCTTTTTTTTATTTTTTGCTTTGCCAGAGATCATGCTAATAAATTACTTTTTCCTGTCCTAGTTTCCCTTTTGAAAATAAAGACACTGATATTTATTTCTTCTTCATCTCAGGGGACTAACACAGTGTTTGAGAAGCATAAGCATGTATCAGAACCTCTAGAAAGGAACAACATGGAAAGCCTAAAGTGTCACTAGTGCAGGGAAGAATCTCCACAGTGTGTGTGGCACATGTTTTGACAATAAACAGCGGACTCATTTTTCCAGTGCAACAACAATATCTGAGAACACTATGCCACGGAGAGGGGTGTTAATCAACTTCTCTACCTTACCAGTCAATACAGAATCCACTTGGAACTAAGTATTCATTGGAACTAAATAACCGTCATAAAATCTTACCTTTTGTGTGAATTCTGCAAATTGGTAAATCATTGTTCCATGCTATGATGCCTCTCTGCTCTGCTCCTAAAGAAATGCTCTTAGCGCTGATTCAAAAAGTCATCTTTAAAGGAAGAACTCCTTGGCCGTACTCTTGATGATGAATGCATACCACAGCAATTCAAGGTCTATAATTTACTGTAGGATAGGAAAAAATAATATACATATATCATATAGATGCAATACATATTATCTATATGTATTATATGTAGATAATTACATACATTATATGTACATATATACATATGCACATACACACATACATATATCTACATGTATTATAGATAATTACATACTTATTTATATTTTTTAATTTTTAAATGTTTTTATTTATTTTTTAGAGAGAGTAAGAGATAGAGCATGACCAGGGAGGGGCAGAAAGAGAGTGAGAGACAGAGCACGAGCAGGGGAGGGGCAGAGAGAGAGGGAGCCATAGAAGTCAAAGCAGGCTCCAGGCTCTGAGCTGTCAGCACAGAGCCTGACGTGGGGCCAGAACCTGTGAACCGCGAGATCATGACCTGAACTGAAATCAGATGCTGAACTGACTGAGCCACCCAGGTACCCCTATTTATTTACATCTTTAAACAAAGAGCTAATATGGTGAGGTGATCCATTTTAGATCTGATTTAATTAAATAGAGAAACTGCAAGACTGGAAAATTCTATATTTTCATATTTTCATTGTGGTGTTTTTATATTGCTTTCTTATTTTCCAGCAGTTGAAACTATAATAGCAGAGAGATTATATCTTGTGAACCAAAAAAAACAAAAAACAAAAAACAAAAAAATGAAAATATGGCTGGGTGCATGAGTGAGGAAGTACTTATGAGTTTTATGTACTACATCACTTCATAATATACAAAGAAAGTTTGGTGGGTTATATATTTTAGATATGGAAAGTCCCTTGAATTTCTTTGGGGTGAAGCGGTGAACAATACAAAACCGATTTTTTTTCCTGACTTCAGGTATACCTTATAATCATAAGTTCTATAAAAAGAACAAAAGAAGAAAAATATTCTAAGAAGTAAGTTTCATGTAGTTCAGGAAGATTGCTTAATGTGAAATACATGTGGAAAATACAGACAGTTGTGAAGTCTGATCTATGCCCCATCCCTAAAAATGAGTGGGCTTATTTTGAAAAGTACAACTCTTACAGGTAATTCTGGTGATCTGAATTTATTTTTGGTTCTAACTGACAAGAAATATTAGTGGAATTTAACTTTTAAATCTTTTGATGATTTTCAAATACCAAGTTTAATTTAGTTTAATAAACATTTACTCTAGTTAGTACTTATATTGTTTAAAGGTCAAGTATCCACTGCATTTTGGTTTTTAGTCTCCCCTTTTTGGGGTCTGCCACCCTTTGGTGCCATAGTTCCATTTCTCTCAGATGCTCTTTCATGTGTCAGAGAAAAGTGGAGTTGTATGTCTCCAAGCACGAAAGGAGGAGTATTTCTTGTTCTTTCAGCCCTCTCTGGCTTCATTTTCTGTTATCCAAGGAGCAAGCCATCAAAAATTAATGTTGAGAGATGACAAGTATCTGGGCTATTCAAGTCAGTAGCAAAAATAATAATTTTTTCATGGACTTTGTACTTTCATAAGTGTGAATTATTCATGAAGTGCCAGTTTGGGTAAAAGTCAGCTCAATGATAGATTTGAGCCAGCACCAGAAAATTTACTAAGGAAACTGCTATATAGTAAAACCTCAACTCTTAGTCATGCAGTTAAAAAGCGTCTCTACTCCTTTACTCTTGAATTCAAATTCTGCAGGTTGGTTAAGTTAAAATTTCAGTATGAATCAATTATTTTCTAAACTGGAAGTGAACCTTAGTATTGAATTATTAAAGGTGGTAGCCCGTAGGGATCTACCAAGAAAGAAGAATGGCATTTTGCCCGAGAATTAGTTCACTTTTATTTTCCATGTCTCAAGCAGGGAGACAGACAGAAATCCCAGGGCGAACACCAACTCAGCCTCCCAAGGTGCATTTAGCCCTACTCCCAGAAACAAAGGAAGGGAATAATCAGTGTCACAGTGGGCATATTCCTGTGGTTCCAAGGAACAAATTGGTGACAGCCATTCATAAACTCCTCCAGAGGATGCCCTCCATTTGATATACTCACATTTGTCTCAAAGTAGCAAATATCCTATATAACCTTACTTTGTCCTTGGCCCAAGGCCCCGAAAGCAAAAGAGCCACCACTAAAAGTCATGTGAACTGTTTATTCCCTTGCAAGTGATTTCTTAAAGCTAAGTTGGATCTCATTGGTCTGCCTCCAGTGACTATCTTAAGCAGTCCAGGATTAAAACAATCAGAAACCATGAAGAGTGGAATTCACTAGCCAGTTCTGAACAAGGGTGATGGGATGGTAGAAATGAGGAAGTGCAACCAGAAACACTAAAAGGAAAATTTAAGCAGACGAAAGAAAGGGCACTAATGGGAAAAAGTCAGTTTCAGGTTTTCAACTTGAAATCATGATTGACAGACATGAAGAAACACTCTGGAAAAACCTCTATAGTTCAACAGATGAGGTGGGAGTGGGGACTGTCATAAAATGTTTCAAAATACAGGCATGTCCTATATGAAACACATTATACAAACCAAGTTTAAGTAACTAAACCGGCATCTATGCTGTTGGGTTCTCTTATTTTAGTGCTTGTTGTCTTCCTTTTCTTTTTTTCCTTAGTGTTTATTTTCTTTTACTATTTTAGGAATTTTCCAAATTGTTGTATTATGACTCCAAGTCATGCTTGGGGACAAACCTCAAAGAAAGGAAAACTTGAAATAAATGAATTATTCTAATGCTTTGGGTTGTCTTTTATACTATTTATAGTCTCTTTTGGGAATAAAAGTAGCTGGTTAGATCAAGGGACTTGGTTTTTTCCTCCCGTATGTCAAAGAGGTCAAAGACACTTTGCACATTACTAGAAAAGTAATATGAATTAAACGTTTCCACCTTTGTGCAAAGCCATGATGATACATACCTGCACCTCAAGTAAGACTCACAGAAACCCAAGACAAGGACGGCTATAGGAAGACCACAGGGGAGAAAGCCATGTGGCTGTAAACGAAGACAAACCCTTCTAATTTAGTCTTAGGAAGGATGTGGTTGGAGTCAATATAGTCATAAATGGTGCTTTGGTGAGTAGGGGACAACATTCTTTATACCAAAGTTTACATCAAGGAAGACCACCTCGCCAAAACTCAGCTCCTCTGCATGGCTTTCAAGATCCTTTCTAATCTGGCCCTTTCTTCCCTCTCCAGACTCAACTCCTCATTTGCTGTCCCTTACTTCACACAAACTGTATTAACTTCCAACTGTTCCAAGCTTCCTTCAGGGCTCCAGATGTGCCGTGCTGTCTCTAGGCTTCTGATAACATCATCTCTGCCAACTCGATTAGTTGCTGTTTCCTCTACGACACCCTCCCTGAATCCTGAATCCGCTAATCAGCATACATATCGATATTCCCTGAAGTAGACTTAATTTAAGGTGTTTCTCAGCTCATGTGGGTATATGAGCCACATTAGACCAGCCAGATTCTCTCCTGGGAATTTGGTTTGGAACTGAGTATAACAATGCATTTTAGTTCATATTAGAAATAAGAAGAAAGGTAAACTCAGTTGGGTTGCCAATGTGGGGTATCCATTTTATTCTACCATGTGCATAAAGAAATAATAACAATAATGGTAAATAAAAGTCAGCCTCCAGAGAATGAAAGAGATGCCCAGAAAGAAACAAGTGTGCAAGATCACATGGCCTCAGGAACATGAAGAAGACACCAGCTGTCTTCCTTCTAACAAGTTTATTTCCTCCGTTTGGTTTCCTAGGAATTACCTCTACCCATATATTAAATTATCAATTTTTGCTACCCTTAGTGGGTTTCTGTCACTTGCATCCAAATGGTTCCTGACTTAAACACTCCTCCTGTGTGTTTACAGCACTCTGTCATTTTTCTAGCATTGCACTTGCCACTTCTTTGCATTTGCTTATTTATTGACCTGCATTTTTCAGTGAGCTTTGCCTCCTATTAGGACAAAGACTATACGTATCAGGGTCACAACATGTGGCACAGTGCATTGTATATGTAAGAAAATAAATGTTCGTTGAATAAATAAATTATTCTTTTAAAAATAGGGGCACCTTGGGGTGCCTGGATGGCTCAGTCGGTTGAGCATCTGACTTCAGCTCAGGTCATGATCTCATGGTTTGTGGGTTCGAACCCTGCGTTGGGCTTTGTGCTGACAGCTCAGAGCCTAGAGCCTGCTTAGGATTCTGTGTCTCCCTCTCTCTCTCTGTGCCTCCTCTGCTTGTGCTCCTCTTTCTCCCTCTGTCTCCCTGTCTCTCTCTCTCTCTCTCTCTCTCTCAAAAATAAATAAACATTTTTAAAACATTAAAAAAAACTCCTTCTGATGTTACTTGGCTTGGGTGGACCATGGAACATTCTGAATTCTCTCTCCTCTGTGTCTATCTAAGCTTTCAAGTCATAACCCTGACTGTAAACATATGTCCAGTGCTTAACAATAGGAAAAAGTTCTTCATATAGGGAGCTGTGGTTTGAGAATTCTTAATGAATTTTGTGGAATAATAGCTTATGTCACATTAGAAATCTATGCAGACCTCTAGATTTTCCCTCCAACTTACAGATAGTAAAAATAAAGACCAGTCAGATTCTGACTGTGAGAGGCATTCGTCTGCGTTGCTGAGGGCAGGCCACATGGAAAGCATGAGAAGGACGCAGGCAGCCTCTCAGAGCACAGACTGGGGCCCAGCTGGCAGCCAGCACAGTAATGGGAACCTCTGTCCTACAACTGCAAGGAACTGAACTTGGCCAGCAACCTGAAGGAACTTGGAACTGCTCAATCCCCAGAGCCTCTAGAAAGGAACATAGGCCTTGACTTAGGCCTTGCGAGATTCTAAGCAACTGAGCCATGCTGTTGCTGGACTTCTGACCTTCAGAACTGTAAGATAATATATATGTGTTGCTTTAAGTGACTAAATTTATGGTAATTCGGCACAGCAACAATAAACGAGTAATATATGTAATAACTTGGATGACTCCCAAGGGAGTATATTGAATGAAAAAAATCCATTCTCAGAAGGTTACATATTGAATTGCTCCATTTATATAATATTTTTCAAATGACTAATGATAGAAATGGAAAACATTACTGGTTGCTAAAGACTTGGGGGGGGGGGGTGGCTGGATATGACTAAATGGATAGCACAAATGGATCCTTGTGGTGATGAAATTATTCTGCAACTTGACTGTAGTGTGGGTTACACGAATTTACACATGTGATAAAACCACATGCAACTAAACACACACACACACACACACACACACACACACACACACGAGTGCATGTGAAACTGATGAAATCTGAATAGGGTCAGTGGATTGTATCAATGTCAATCAATGTCAATATCCTGGTTGTGGTATTGCAATCTATAGCTAAGCTAAGATACCACCACTGGCAGAAACTGGATTAAGGACACACAGGATCACTCTGTATTACTTCTTACAGCTACATGTTTATCTACAATTATCTGAAAATCAAAAAGGTTAATTTAAAAAGGAATTAATGGCTATAAAATGCATATGTTAAAAGTAATATTTGATTATTTTCATTTTATGTATTCATGATATAAAAACCATCATCTTCACTTAATTGTTATAGCGAAAGCAGAAAGATTAAGCATATTAGATCATCACTGCTTTGACTTCAAAATGAACCAAAAAGTAAGGTGAAATTTGCTGTTCACTTGAGCTTACATTATTAAGGCTGTCTTTCAGCAACATTTTTTTCCTGCAGAAATCTCTTTAGAGGACACTTGTCTATTTGGTGGCAATCAGTTCCCTTAAAACTAGATAATGGTACTCACAAATCCACTTAAACACTTAGTTTCCTATTGCCACTGTAACAAATTACCATAGATTTAGTGCCTTAAAACAACACGAATTTAGTATTTTACCATTCTGGAGGTGGGAAACCCAAAACGGGTCTCACTGGGTCTGAGCAGGTCTCTGTTCTTTATGGAGGCTCTTGGGACAATTCTGCTTCCCTGACTCTTCAGCCTGCAGAGGCTGCCTGCATTTCTTGGCCTGTCACCCCTCCGACGATCATGTCAGTCTGACCTCTGCTTCAGTTACCGCATCTTTCACTGTGACTCTCTTGTCTCCCTGGTTCATTTATTGTAAGGACGCTGGTGATTACAATGGGCCCACCCACGTAATCCAGGATAACCTCCCCATCTCAAGATCCTTTACTTAATCACATCTGCAAAGTTCCTTTTGGTTAAACAGGTTCCCAAGGTTAAAACACGGACATCTTTGGGGGCCATTATTCTGCCTGCCACACAGGACATACACAAACTGCAGCCTATTGCAACGTGCAAGGCGTGCACAGGTGTGTGAGGATTCTGCTGTCACTCTTTTGTTGTGGCATCGGCACTCTCCACAGGATGTGCCATGTTCCAAGTCCCATGAGCATTGCACAGGGACGCCAAGAGTAGGCACCGGCTTGAATTCCTGTATTAAATAGCATGAAAACGTAACACCCTTTTAGGTTTTTTTTAGTTCAAACAGTTACAGATAGAAGTTCTAACGTTCTCTTCCCATGCCTCACTTGACTGCCTTGCACTCCTGAGGCTGGGGGCCCCCAGTTGGAGGCCGCTGCTCTCCACAACTAGGATTCGACAACTCCTCACATCTGTGAGTCAAGGCACAACTACAGGCTGTTGTCATAGTGTTTCATTTCAAGGAACTGTTAATTCAATGCAAACAGTGCTGTGAGATAGATACAGTTTCCATTTTATGCTTGAGGTTTCTCCAGCCACAGAAGTTCAGGAACTCCATGAAGGGCAGAGCTAAAAATGTGCTGACTGAAGAACTGCAATGTTAATGGCAGCTCCCGGTTCCTTCACAACAGGGAGAAAGAGTTCTGGGTGAAGCAGGAACAAGGTTTTCGGTATCCAGGGAGAGAGCATCCTGGGTCTTTGGAAGCCAGCAACAGTAATGTCAATGAAAACAGATAGCCTGGTTCAAAATGCAGGGTAATTTCACTCTGGCTGCTGAGACAGCAACGGATTTCCTCCTGCTCAGGCCCTCTACACGACCAGGACCAAGTTCAGAAACAAAAGTCACTGGAGCTCAAAGAAGTCAGGACTGTACAATAAAGAAAAGCTGTATTGTTCAGGGTACATTTTCTTTTCTTTTGTGTTTCATGAGGTCACAAATAGTTCTAGGATTTTTTCCCCCTTGTGGCTTTCTTTTGGAGAGGATATTACAAATGATAGTGATTCCATGACAGGCATTCTTTTTTCCTAAATGGTTCAGAGAACTCCAGAGGACACAAGGCTATTTTTATTCAATGGGGCTTGGGAGTCAAAACAGAGAAAGAGCTGTGCGCTGGTATCCTTCTGATAAAGGGAACAAATGCATTTGTGAGCAATCTTGAAAGGATGACACAAGCTAATGGAAAATCAGGGAAATGCAGATGTAATTATACAGCGAATCACAAGACAGGGACTTAGAGATAATTTGGAACAGCATGACTGAGCAGTGGAGGAATATGGAAATTTGTAACTGATAAACAGCAGCAGCTTGCCCAAATTTAGAGAGATGGTTTAAAAGGTCTAATGGACAGAGTACCTAAAAGGCATTTAGTGGAGTTTAGCTCTGACACTGACTACTAAATGCTAATTTTGGCCCCATGCATCATTTTATATATTCAATCCACGGGGCTGGAAATATTGATCTTTAGATTGTTGTGGAACAAATTAATTAGACCTGTAAATGGCTTTTAAACTACAAATAATGAGAACCAAACATTTGCAAGTGACACCGAGACTAGGGTTTGCAAAAAGTATATAGGGTTCTGTTTGCTAGGATAATGATCCATTTGTGAGAGTTGCACATGCAAGTGAAACCTCCTAATTGATTTACTTAGAAAATAACATTGAGGTCACATTATATTACCAAGGGAAAATGGAAAGCAGCATTAATTGCCTTGGTACTATAAACTAGAGTAAACAAATGTTGCTTCAATTATCTGATTCTTTCAGATGAGACATTTGGGGTGTAAATTATCTGAATTGCCATTGTTACTGAATTTCACGTTGCTGAGTTACACAAAGTCTGAAAGAGGAGTAAGAAAGCCAAATCCTCCTAGATGACTTTTTGTTTAGTAACTCCTACACAGCTGAATTGGCCAAGATAGGTCTTTTAGATACTGGCCAGATACTTGACCAGCTTCTTAACTTTACCATCTTATAAGAATAAAAACCGAAATGATCAAATATTATTTTCATAACTGTCAACCAATTCATAGTTACAATTATAGAAAAATAAAATACTATGTAGGAAGTGTGCTGAACATGTGTACTATTATTAGATTTTTTTATGTTTATTTTTTTATTTTTGAGAGAGAGAGACAAAGCATGAGTGGGGGAAGAGCAGAGAGAGAGACAGACAGACAGACAGACAGACAGACAGACAGAATCCGAAGCAGGCTCCAGGCTCTGAGCTGTCAGCACTGAGCCCGACCCGGGGCTTGAACCACGAACTGTGCGATCATGACCTGAGCTGAAGTTGGACGCTCAATCGACGGAGCCACCCAGGCGCCCCTAGATTTTTTTTCAATCACAGCAATAGTTCTGGACCTCCCAATTTCATGGATATAAAAAATTTAGAAAACATTTGGTTTTAGATCATTACACAACAGATTGCTCAAAGGGCTGGGAATATCACTCAAGAGGACATTACTTTGGACCTGGGAAAATTTACTTTTATTTTTCAAGGGCTTCTGAGTGTGGGATGCCTGAAAAATTTAAAGCCAGATGGCATTTAAGAGTTATTTAATCTAGTGGTATCTACTCACCAGCCATGAGTCCTTTGCTGGGCTGCCTGCCTATGAATTGATAGGTAATTTCCCAAACTTCAGACAGGAAAAAAGTTTTCCAGGAGGGAAAAGCCTTCAGTTTTTCTTTTCTTTCTTTCTTTTTTAATTTTTTTAACGTTTATTTTATTTATTTTTGAGACAGAGAGAGACAGAGCATGAACGGGGGAGGGTCAGAGAGAGGGAGACACAGAATCTGAAACAGGCTCCAGGCTCTGAGCTGTCGGCACAGAGCCCAATGCGGGACTCGAACTCACGGACCACGAGATCATGACCCGAGCCAAAGTCGGACGCTTAACCGACTGAGCCACCCAGGCGCCCCTCTTTCTTTTTTTTTTTTTTTTAAGTGCAATTTCTAGATCCTGTCCTAGATTCTCTGATGGAGCAGTTTTGTGGGTGTGACCCTGTGTATTTTTTAAAGAGCATTCCAGGTGATTCTGTGATCCAACTATTTGTGGAAACCACCAATGCTAGTCTAACTTCGTCTCTTTGCAGATGCCCAGTGTGAGGGCTGGCTTGTCCTGAGTCAGAGGAAGGAGGGGAATCCAAACCCCCTAACTCCTTCCTAGTCAGGCTCCTTGCCAAGCAGGGCTGCTGGTGAAATCCCTCCCATCCCCTGTGAATGTGAATTCAAGGTGAGAGAGGAGTGAGCAGGTGCTGAGCCCTTGCCGCACACGTGGAGGGGAGAATGGCAGCACTGGGGATTGTTAATTTGCCCCACTTCCTTCCCTGGGAACCCTTAAAACCAACAGAAAAGTTTAATCGGCTGATAATTTAATAAATGAAATCCCGTCTAAAAACAGGGGAATGGGTTAGAAAATATCTTAACGGTATCTCTTCAAGCCCTTAACATTCTGTGCTGCTGTAATTTAGTCACAAAAGGAACCCATTTGCACTTTCACTTTCTACCCTTAAAATGCTTTTCCCAGAAGCTTCCACGAATAGAAGAAACTCGCTTTCCACCTCCTCCTTTCTACTTAGCTTTGCTTATCTAAAAGGATGGCTACAGTGTAAACACTTACATATGCAAACCCTAGCCCTCCCTGCCTCTGGCACTTAACACTTTCAGATCAAATCTACAGATAGCCTAAATTGAATGGGCTTGCTGCTCGTTTAGCATAAATACAACAGCACCACCTTGTGTTGCGTTCCTGGGAGAATTTACCTCTAGCAGGACAAAAGCCTGGGTGGGGTGGGGTGGCCCATGGCACAGAGGCAGGCCTCTGTTTTCATTACTAAAAGCAATACTGGCTCCTTTCCCCTTGAAAACCTCTGTTCACTACTAGCCTATAATCTTTTCCTGTCAAATTACATGTATTATTATATATACTAAATCTACTTATATAATCTAATATACAATTATTTTATGTATAAATATATTATATGTTTATTGTATATTTTTAAATATATATAAATAAAAGCCTAGGCGAGCACAATGCTGTAGTATTTTAGACAGAAATTTAGTCAATCTTAATTTCAAAGTACTTGAAGGTAATGCTATGATGATTTCACACTTTCTTTCTAAAGATTTTTCCGTATTTGGAGAGGTCGCTTTTAAGTAATATATTTGCCTATTATATTGAGAAAAGGATTTTTCACAAAATCTCTCCCACAATAATTCTGTGATGGATAATATAGATAAAATAGTTCTAGTGTAGGTAACATCTCTGTTTCCCAAGTAGCATCGTAGAGTTTTATTTATATTTAATTTTCTCTATGGGGCAAGTTGAGAAATTAATGTATGGATATCAACTTGAGACTGAAGGACTATACTTAAAAGACACCAAAATGGAAACACTGCCCACCCAAAAATGCCAGCTTTGTCTGTGTGTGTGTGTGTGTGTGTGTGTGTGTGTGTGTGTGTGTGTGTGTTTTAAACCAGGAACAACCTAGTTAATTAAGGAAAACTGTTTTCAATTGCAGTTCAAAATGTCAAGATCAGTATAACAAATTAGCAATTCTCTGCCCATGAAGTCATCTGGAAAATTGAGTCTGAAGTCTCACAACATACACATGATTGCAAGATGCGAAGTTAGAAGATGAGAAGGGAGCAAACTCAGGGCCTTTGTGGCGCTGGCCATGCAGAAACCCTCAACCCAGAAAGCCCTGTCGCTTTTAGGTTGTAAGAGGAGGGTTCTGTCTTTTACGTACGTTTGCCATCGTTGATCCATTCCTTAGAGTGTACATTTGCCGCGCTGAGATAACTTTGAATAAAGACCCCACAAAGAAGAAGGCAAGGAATCTCCCTTAATTAGCCATGTTCTTCCCGGTGAAAAGATCATACAAGTGGCATCTTTTGTTGGGCTATATTTCTGATTTTTGGATAAAATTTGTTTACACTGCATACACCAATTAAATCATAATCTGATTTATAAAAATAGCAAATCTGTGGTTATAAAGGGCACAAGACATATGTAAAGACACACGTAGTGTTGGAGTGTCAATCTTTAACTTGGTGGGCATCTGGAAATGTTATGAATGCACAAATGTGAAGAAAATGCTCGTCTTCCCTTAAGCAAAACCACTGTCAGAAACCCCCAAGGGCTATTCCTTGGTCTACTAAACACAATCTCTTGAGTTGTCTTCCTAGTCCTGCTAGTTCTCTGCAAAAAAGAGACTTTCATTTCACCCCAGCCTTTCATGCAGGGTGACTCCCCACACCTAACACAGAATGAGGACTTCAAACTCCCTTCCACTAGATTTTCACTGAAGTTTTATCTCATGTAAATGCCTTCCTTTCTTAGCTGGGAACTACTTCCTATGCCCTACAGAATACATTTACAGTCAGCTCTCAATATTCACAAGTAAATGCTTCATCTTGTCCATTACCTGCAGAAAGCAGGCTTATGTCTCCATTACGCAGTCAGTGAGGCTCAGTGAGCTCACATTTTAGATTTTTTTTTAACATTTGTTTATTTTTGAGAGACAGAGCATATGTCGGGGAGGGGCAGAGAGAGAGAGAGGGAGATACAGAGTTCGAAGCAGGCTCCATGCTCCAAGCTGTCAGCACAGAGCCTGACATGAAGCTCAAACCCACAAATTGTGGGATCATGACCTGAGCTGAAGTCGGACGCTTAACTGACCAAGCCACCCAGGTGCCCCAGATTTTAAATCAATTCAAGTAAAACACTAATAGGAAAGGAAATCTTCTTGAAACCCTATAATGTATTCTAAAGAGAAATTTTTCTTTATTTAGTTGTTACTTGAATTATATTAATTTTGCCTTTATCATAGCCATCAGATGGTTTATTCTTATCCAGATACATCTTGAAAAATATTGGGGGGTGGTCCCAAGGAGATTGCTGACTTAATTTCTAGGATCTCTTAATTCTATACTGCCAGCTACATGGCTTCCCACTCAGGGGACAAGAAATTACTGTTCATAATGGAATAATAATAATTTCCTAGGCTGGTAGACTAATTTTAGAAACTGTTGGTGTTTAATTGGATGGTGTATTAGTTTGCTCAGGCTGCCATAACAAAATACCACACGCAGCATCACTCACACAACAAAAGGTTATTTTCTCACAGTTCTGGAGGTTAGAAGTGCAAGATCGAGGTCTTGGCAGGGTTGGTTTCTTGCAAAGCCTCTCTTCCTGGCTTGCAGATGACCACCTTCTCACTGTGTCCTCACAGAGCTTTTTATCTGTGCCCTCTGGTATCTCCTCCTCTTTTCATAAGACCACCAGTCCCACTGTATTAGGGCTTCAACATACAAATTTTAGGGAGGCACAACTCATTCCATAACATTCCCTTGTCTGGCCCCCCCCAAAATTTGTGTCCTTTTTGTATACAAAACACATTCACCTCCTGCCAACAACCCCAAAAGTCTTGTTACATTCCAGCATCAATTCCAAGTCCAAAGTCTCGTCTAAATAGCATCTAAATCAGGTATCAATGAAACTCAAGGCAAAATTTCTCTCCAGCTATGAACTGTGGAACCAGGTAAGTTATGTACTTCCAAAATATAATGGTTGGAGAGGCACAGGATGGGCATTCCTATTCCAAAAGGGAGAAATCAGAAACAGGAAAGGGGTGATGGGTCCCAAGCAAGTCCAAAACCTAGCAAGACCAATTCTTTTAATAGGGCTTGAGAATAATCCTCGTTGGCTCAACACTCTTCCTGTAGGCCCACCGGAGTGGTGATGCAGCACTTGGACAGTTTCTAGAATACAGCAGATTCCTAATACCACTTTTCCCTCTTCCTTACTAAGTTTTATAGAAGAACATCGTTTCCTTTTCTCTAAAATCTTTAATTCTCTAAACTAACAGACCTGTATTTACGTTTAAGTAGTTCAATGTAGATCTTGGTAAAGAGTTCAGGTCAGCTTGTTGACCTCTACTTTCGATGAAGAATGTGTCACCCACTCTGTAGTGAGCTGGTGATTAACTATTATATGGATGTCCAATTTAACCAATGGCCAAAACTCTAAAAACAAATCCATGCAAATCAAAGAGATGATAGCAGAACCTAAAATTCACTATAGTTTGACTACTGAACAAGTATCCACAACATTCTTTGGAATGCTGGGACAGCTTCTAAGTAACATCAAGATCATTGGCAAGTTTGCTAGAGAAAAAAAAACCTCCCCTCTTTTGACCCAGAAGGCTGGACCTACTTTTCTTACACCTAAAGGTAAGCACTCAGTAAAGGCACTGCAATACAGGTAACTCCTATATAAACCAGGTACAACACAAGACAGCTTCTTTCCCTGGATTTTACTATGTAGAGTATAGTCCTGGAGTGCTCTGAGCTAGGCATCCAGGACATGGTGAAGTGCAACTCAGGAGAAAATATTGACAGACTGTCCTTACTCTCAGTGAAAATTGTGTGTTGGGGGGAGTCCTTTACAAAAATTTCCATAGCCTGAGTTCTGCTTTTGAAACAGGCCACAGATCCATGGCAAATTTCCATGGAATACGAATTGAAAATTCTTCTGTAGAAGAATAGCCTGCTTGTTTTCAGAAGAAAGGCAGGACAAGTGCCTCGAACCACACCCCCTAATGATATCAACATTTTCCAGAAAGCTTGCCCATAAAATGGTGCCTGGTTGGCTGCACAGAGGAAGCATAATCCCATGTCCACCCCTGATGTCGACCCTGTGCCATGAGCACACAGAACCTTAATCCCACTTACAGGATGGATTTCAATCCCCTCACTTCCTTCCCCCCAGCCCTAACCCAAATGCTAACTTTGACCTTCATTTCTGCCCCTGAGGTCAGTACACCCCACTACTGCTGCAAAAGAAAACTGGATCTTTTCCAGGAATAGCTTCAGTCTTGCTCAGATGAAAGGCATGATGCCAGGGTGAGGCAATCTCATTATTAATCAACCTTGATTTGCAGAAGATGACACAGTTGCGGGGTTTGTGCTTTAAGTACCCTTTCAGCAGTGATGAAAGTCAAGCACTATTCAGCTAGCTTCTAAGTGCACACTTTCAATCATGCTAAAGTCTGTACTATTTCAGTGCTAGAGGCAAGGACTAAAAACAAATAATATGCTATTGGTAAACTGCAGTGAACTCTGTAATTTTGAACCCTGAACAGCTTTCTGTGCTTATAAAGTGAGAGTCCACATCAGGGAGGCTTGGAGCCATTGGAATACTGTAGCAGGGCTGATTCTATCCAATTTGACTTCAGGGGCATTTAATTGAAAATTTGCTTTAAATGGTCAAGGCTGAGGACAGAAGACCTTGGAAATCTATACATCTAATCCCTTGGGAAACATTTCTAGCCTCACAAGTTGTAAACCATGTTGTCTATGTTAAACAATTACTTGCATAAACTATGCTTTCAGGCCATTCAGGTCTCACCCCTGCTTATAGCCTTCACCAGAGCCTTTGGTTTAGGGTAGATGCCCCCTCTCTTCCCTGAGCACCCCTAGTACCTACATGTCTGCTCAGGGAGTACACAGTTTGACTTCTATTTATAATGTCCCATTTAGTTTGACATGTAATTAGAATCAATTTTATCCTTTCAGAAACTGATTTTACTTTCTAATTAAAATTTTTAAACAATATATATAAATAGCACATTAATTTAACTGTGAAATATTAAGATGATATTTTGTTTTCTATGTCAGTGAGGAATGAAAAGATCACGGGCTGTGCTGTCAGGTGGGTCAGGATTCAGATCGCAGTTGGGACACATATGAACTGTGTGATTCTGAGCAGTGAGCTTAATGTCTTTGGACTTCAGCTTCCCTCGTTTGTAAAAGTGAGCGATTACAATGATGCCTTGTGTAATGTAAAGATCTGATGCAGGAAGAGGCTGGTTGCCTAGCACAGTACACCTAAGGCACTCAATAAATGGTAACCACCATCAGCAATACAGGAATTGCAGCAGCACGAATTTTATGCACAGTATGTTGTCTCCCCTGCAAAAGGCTGTTCTTGAGAAAAAGGATCACATCATACACTTCTATGGTATCTCTTCGCATTTCGAGCATGGGATACCAGCGACACTCAGTAAGTAGCAGTTGAAATGTGCTGTCATGAATGAGTTGGGTATCAGTATATTTGCCCGGTTAGAATAACAGGACAGAAGGCTATGTCACCAACCATTCTGAAGAATGAAGCATGTTACATAGAGTGTTTTATTAGAGATTGTAGAAACAAGAACTTTCGCTTTCACTAAATCTTTGAGTTGCGTTAAACAGATGGCGGGGGCGGGGGGGTGGGTGGACAGAAAAGAGAGGGAAGGAAATCAAGCCAAACCATTGTAACAAGGGCTGAAGAACAAGTCACAGGGAACAAAGAGAAGGGAACCCATATATACTGAGCACTATACATTAGCACTTTATACCGAACCCTTATTCCATCCTGAGATGTAAGTCCTGTTAGCCTTGGAGAGCTTAAGTAAACTTGCCCAAGTTCCCATAGCCAGTAAGTGGTAGAAATGAAAATGATACTCAGGGCTGTCTGCCTTCAAAGGTGGGTTCATTCACAGCCCTGTGCGGCCACTCTCTTGCACCAGAAAGCTAAAGATTACTACTCTTGCCAAGTCACGCTCTAGCTGTCATTCTGCCCCTGCCCTTCACATAGGGTGATGCATAATTTATCACTCAAAATAGAACACATTTGAGAATGAAGGAGGGAGCTGTTAATAGTTTGTCCAGGACAACAGGCCAAACTGGAACTATCTTGCGTAAGACTGGACATTTGGTGACACCAACTCCAAAGAGTGTCTATACCCTCACTTCCTCAGCTCTCAAGCACTAAGAACTCACGCTATTCTTTTCCTATTCATGCTCTTCACTCTCTAAATGGCTCTTGGCAAGATCACCAGAGACCTCTCTATCCCTAAATCACAAAGACTTTTTTTCTTCTTTTAGTTCTCATTTCACTTGACATCTCATTACACTTTACGCTTTTTTCTAGTCGTGGTTTCCTCCTTTCTGGTAAACTCGAATCCCATTAGCTTCTGAGGCACAACACCCTACTAGTTACCTTCTCATATGTCCAGATTTTCCAACATGTTATTTTCTCCCCAGCTCGTAAAGTACCAGAGTGCCCTAAGCTTTGGTCAGAGGCCGTCTTCTGTTTCCTTTCCTTAAATCTAATTTCTTTCTATATGCTCTCCCTAGGGAACCTCATCCACCCTGATGGCTTCATATAACATCTTTAAATACCATCAAATTTATACTCCCAGTCCAGACTTTCTTCCAAGCCCCAGGCCAATGGTTTAGTCAACATTGCTATTTGGATATTTAACAGGCACCTCAACATCAGTAAGCCCAAAACGCACCTCTTCTTTCCATCCCCAGCAACTCAATTTTCCCGTAATGACCACTAGCCCAGTGAATGGCACTGCCATCTATCTAAGTGTGTAAGTCAGAAACACCCTCCTCTTCCTCACTCACAATATACAATTGATCACTAGTGTTAAGTGTACCTTCTAAATATCCACCTCTCTTCATCTCTTCTACACCATCCTAGTCCAAACCAACATCATTTCTGTACCCAATTATAATAATGGCTTCTAGACTCTCTCTCTCATGCACTACTGCCTCTCTCTAATCATCATCCTGCAACATCTGAACCACTTTTGCTTAAATCAGCCCTCTTTCTTCCCTCTCTCTTGCTTTACTAATCTATTGGATCCTTAAACACTCCATGTTCCTTCTTGTTTTAGGGGCTTAGAATGTTCTTTTCTTCACACTGGATAACTTACTCATCCCCTGGATCTCACACTGGATGTCCTTTCCCCAGAGAAGCTTTCTTTCTTTTTTTTTTTTTAGAGAAACTTTTTTAAAACCACTGGCTAGGTTGAGTTTCCCTACCGAACATTACCATAACTACCTGTAATTTTATCTTGAGGCTTTTATGAACACTATTGTCCCAGTCTTGCCTTGTAGCACAGCATACCTTTATTAGTGATATTATTCTAATGGTTTTGAGCAGGTTTCAGAGCATCACTCAACAGCTGTTATTAATTTCCTATTAATATCCTATTAATAACCAGCCTATTAATAGGCTGGACCAGAAGCGCATGATCTTGTAATTTCACTCGTTCACTTATTTTGAACTTCATGTATGAGACAATGACTTGCAGTGGGGCAGTCTGATGATCTGACGTGGTGCGAGAGCAAGAGAAAAATGCTGTGAGACTCCCTAAATTCCAATCCCAAGCTTTCTGTCTGGTCAGATGAAACAGAAGTAGATAAACACAGGGTGCTGATAAGACAATGAAGAAAGCAGAAAAGCATGGCTCACACTGAGTAAAGTGGAGGAGTAAATGGCAATACTTTGTACAATAGTGGATGATGGAGGTATGAAGAAGCGGAAAAGGTGGCTATAGATATCAAATGGTCTTTGTCACACACAACATGATTTTGTACCATGCTTAAAGATACCTTTTTTATTAGTAGTATTTTTAGAGACAAAGAGAGTGTGAGTGGGGGAGAGGAGGGGCAGAGGGATAGGGAGAGAGTAAGAAGAGAGAGAGGGAGAGAGAGAAAGAGAGAAAGAGAGAGAGAGAATCCTAAGCAGGCTCCATACTCAGTGCAGAGCCCAATGTGGAGCTTGATCCCATGACCCTGGGACCATGACCTGAGCCAAAATTAAGAGACCTAACCTCAACCAACTGAGCCACCCAGGTGCCTACTTAAGGATACCTTTTAAACATCAAAATGTGCCTATACAAGATACAACTTTAAAGTAATAAAACAGGGTTCATACACAGTTGGTAAAATTTTGTCTTAATACTACATAGTTACTCCTCATGCAGTTATTGCTATTTAAATTATTAGTTTTAGCAGCCTACCTCATCTAATCATTTGCATTTTATGTTACTGATACTCCTAAGTTCTTTAAAAAGTCATTTGTGGGCAATTAAAATTTACTTTCATATTTGTAAATTACATATTCTATTAAAAAGCACTTTAATCTAAATGTAGTGATATGCCATATAATGTCCTATTTGCATGTCAGGTTTATAGCTATCAAAACTTGCTATGGTGTGTAAGTTGAGATTTGCTTTGATGCCAGTGTTCTTTCCCCCAGAGTTTATTCTTCTGGGATATCCAGCAATGTTAGAGAGTTTCTGTCAAAACTTCACTGACATCCTCTCTAACACTGGCATATTGGAGATGAAGTGAATGGGAATGATGGGGTTCCAAAATGAGAACTGTACTTCTTGGCATATTTGAGAACAGGAGGGCTGGAGCATGGTAAAATGAAGTGAAATGGGTCCCAGGAGGAGGTGACTGAAGATGATCGTGGGAAATGAAGTACGGAGATGATTCCGAGTTGTCTCTTCATGGAACCAAGTGTTCTGTGAAGGGTAGAGAGCTGCTGGCGAGTTTATCAGATTCAACCCTAACTGGACCACTAATCCGTTAACTAAGGCAAAGAGACCTTGGAGAAAACAACAATTCATTTTATAACTACTGAGTTGGAAATATCTGTGGAGGTCATTTTGTTCAGTCTCCCTTAGAATATAGAGCATATAAAAACTGGAGCCAAGGTATATGAAATTATCTTGGCTCTTGATGGAAGTCATAGAGAGATGGTTTTTTTAGGAGATGCTCAAAGATGACTAAAATTCTCAGTTGAAGGAACTGATATTATTTAAATAGGTAAAAAGAAAGCTGAGCGATGATCTCATTTCAATTAAAATGATTCCAATATGTAAGTGATGTCATCAATTAATGACACATATAATACATAACTATTTTACTGAACAAGCTTGATTTAAGGGGACACAAGCCAATTTTATTCTTTATCACCATTCTCCTTTCAATCTCTTGTGTCAAATAGTTCTTTATTTGATGAAACTACCAGAAATTGGGGTGCCTGGGTGGCTCAGTCGGTTAAGCATCCGACTTTGGCTCAGGTCATGATCTCGCGCTCTGTGAGTTCCAGCCCCGCATCAGGCTCTGTGCTGACCGCTCAGAGACTGGAGCCTACTTCAGATTCTGTGTCTCCTTCTCTCTCTGGCCCTCCCCCGTTCATTCTCTGTCTCTCTCTGTCTCAAAAATAAATAAACGTTAAAAAAAATGAAGCTACCAGAAATTACCATAGTTCTTCCAATCCAGGCCAGTCCAATATAATAATCATAAAATTACACTCTTCCAGTGTAAAATATTCCCTCTCCTCCAGCTCACGTTGGCCCAAGCCACATCTTCTCTTCTTTCTCCATCTTTCCAGGGTCATCAGAGGTGGGGAATGAGGTAGATAAGGCATAGAATGGTCTAGCTTGGTTGATATGGTTGTGATCTGGTGTTGGTACTTTCCAAATATGGAAAATTCCAAATCCTAATTATTCCTTTGTGGACTGCCTGTTGGGATCTTTGGAGACCCTCTCCCCCATGACTGGGGCTCTCCCTCCTCCAGCCCTCTCCTGTGGCTGCCTCTTAATACCTTTCCTCTCTGTTACCTTCTTTCTCTTCTGGGTCATCTCATTCATTTAAAAAAAAAAAAGTGCTCTTGGGCAGAGTCCTTCTTGAATGTACCCAAGACTGGCTGTCTCCCACAGGTGCACCCCTGGCCCTTGGGAAATTCAGACTGTCTTTACTTTCCCCATCAAACTCTGGAAGTGTAGTCTCTGATTTTAACTTTCTAGGCCTGAGTTGGATACTTGTTTCTGTATTCCTCGAGTTCTAGGGAATGAGTATGAAGCTTTCTGAGTGGCTGTTCTTGAAACATCATTTCCTCAGCTGGAAGGGGAAGGAAGCATGCCTTTCTCCTTCTTCGAGAGTGTGGGTGAGCTCAGAATGCATAACACACTGGCAAAACTCTCTCAAACAGTCCCCACTGCCAGTGAATCCTTCTCGTATAAAGCAGGAGTGGGCGGGGGGCTAATGTTGGCTGAACAGATTTTGTAATTGCTTAGCATGTGGCCAAGAACTCATTAGGATGTGGGATAATTTGGCATTTACATTTTTGTTCTCCATCTTTAGGGCCTCTGTTGAAACTCCAAGACAACAGAAGAGTTAGTTTCACATCATGTTTTACACAGGGGTCCGAAGCCATGCCCCTGTCATGCTCCCTATGGTAGCAGAATTCTAAAGATGTTGCCACAAGATCCCCATGCTCTGAATATTCAATCAAACACAAATCTAGGTGCTGCTGTGAAGGGACATTGCAGATGTAAGTAAGGTCGCTAATCAGCTGACCTTCAAACAGGGAAATTATCCCGGTAGACACACTGTAATCAAATTAACCCTTAAAACCAGAAGAGGAAGGTGGAATAGTTAAAGAGATGGAAAAGAAGAAGAGAGCAAGAGACATGTGGTAGAAAGGGAGGTCAGAGAGATTCAAAGCATAAGAAGGACTTCACCCACCATTGCTGATTTTGAAGTTGGAGGCGAAGAGCCTTGAGCCAAGGAATGAGGGCAGCCTCTAGAAGCTTGAGAATGACTCCCAGCCATCAGTCAGTGAGAAAATAGGGACCTCAGTCCTACAACCACATGGAACTGAGTTTTGCCAACAACCTGAATGGGACTGCAAGCAGATATCCCCCAGAGCCGTCTAATAGAAGCCAAGCTGGGTGACACTTTGATTTTAACCTTATAAGACTTTAAGCAGAGAATCAAGCCCAGACATCCCCGATTTCTAACCCACAGAAGTATGAGATAATAAATGTTTAAGCCTCTAAGTGTGTGATAATTTGCTAAAACAACAATAAGAAATTAATGCACACCTTCACCTCAGTGTCATTGGCCAAATGCTTCCAGTATCACTGACCCTCTTCTTCCCCATAGCTGATGAGAGTCCAGAGACAAGTATATGATCCCTTGTACTGGATGTGTCTGGGAGAGGTGAAATGGGGACGGATGATTCGATATGCCTCGACACCCACAGAGTACACAGTGAAGACAATGCTTTATGTTTCTCCTATTTAAAAATGATTGGCTGCTTCCTCTTGAGTTCTTAAAACTAAGCAAATAAACAAAACTTTTGTACTAAAAAGTTTCTCCTTCCTACTTCAAATTGCTTGCTAAGGATTGTGCTCCTTTACATCTATCTGATGGATCATTATATTCAGGGGCAGAGAAAGGATGCAAAGGACTTTCTTTGCTGGAGATTTGCCTGAGAGTCTCAGAGTTTTACAGAAGAGAAGAGCTAGCATTTCATGGGAAGGCCAATGGATTGTGGAAAGGTTTCCCAGAAATGAAGGTTACCTAAGAAACTATTTCTTCCCTAAACTGTTCTTCATACTATGCTACCCAATCTGAGACTCTTAAACCAAGCCCTGGTGGCATCCTAGACAGAAATGACCATTTAATCTGAAAACCATAGGATATGGCCTTTGGGGAGGTATCTCACCAGACACGTGTCATATGAGCCCTGTGCATCTTTTACTGACGTCAAAAAAGCAAAGCCGTTCTTATGCTCTACAAACATCTGATTCCCTCTGATGTGGACCAGTCTCTACACTTCCTGTGGTTCAGGTTGCTTTCCTTGGTCAGACATTGATGAGTCTTAAGTGATAAATCAATTTGGCTGGAAGGGGATAACATTTTCAAAGCTTCCTTATATTTTGCTTTGGGCTAATTAGTAGCCCTAAGATTGCTTTCCTCTTCTCCCAAGTAAGACACCTGGAAATGCAGAAATAGATTAGGAAGCAATTTAAAAGTTGCCAGGGAGCTAAAACTAAGTTCTTTAAACATAAAACATACGCATTTCAAAAGAAAATATGTGAGGATTATCTTGTTGCTAATTTCCTATTCACAATGTGAGGTGATACTAAAACACCATTAAAAGCACAGAACTGGGCAAATTCTCTTGACAGCTGGTTTGCACCTGAAGATTATTTTCACAGTTACACCAAAAGATTTGCAAACCCAGACTGTCTGTAGCCTCCATATCTTAATTAAACCCTGAAATTACAAAGTACAAAGACAATAATAGAAAATATTGGAAAACAGAGGGTATTACTGAAAATGCTAAGGAGAAAGAATCCAGAGGATAAGGCTAGCAAATAAAAGTCAGAAATAGAAGTGAAAAGAACAATCATGACATTTTGATTCATCCTCCACCGTATCATTCGGTGGTTATAATTCGGCCACCCATGTCGTGAAAGTCTCCACAAGGAGCTTTTATAGAAAATAAAGATGGAAAACAATGAAGTAATCCTGCCTACTCCCCGTTATAATTTAAGATTGTTCCCCAAAGTGTGTTATTGAATGTTCTGTCCAGCAAAATTTCCTATGACTCAAACTATGGGATTATTACCACTTCCTCTGGGAAACTCTTTGCAGAATAATAGCCTTCATTATTAGGAATGCCTTTTTGAAGGTCAGCCAAATTTTCTCATTGTTCAACTGAATCCAAGATTTTGGCTATAATTTTCCTGACCACCCCCAAACAAGTGCTTTCTTTCAATACATGTGGATAATATTTCAAGATTCATCTAGCACTTGGAAAGTATAGGTTCCAAAGAATTTTGGTCGAATTAATGTTTCTAGATGAATGGATGGATGAATAGATGAGTTATTCTCTAGTCTATGACTTAGATTCCTCAGTCTGCTTTCTGAAGGTCCTTGGTACGGACAGGCTTTTCTGTGGTAAAGTTGGTGAGACAGGGCACCTCCATGCCTGCCCATTGTCCTTCAGCAGGGATCCTGATGAGGGACATGATTTGAAACAATAATCGTACATTAGTTTGCTAGGGCTGTTATAACAGAGTCACAAATGGGTGGCTTAAATAATAGAAATTTATTGTCTCATACTTCTGGAAGCTAAAAGTCCAAGATCAAGGTGTGGTCAGGGTTGCTGAGTGCTGTGAGAATCTGTTCCATGCTTCCCACCTATCTTCTTATAGTTTGCTGGCAATCTTTTGGCATTCCTTGGTCTGTAGATACATTGCCTCAATCTCTATATTTATCATCACATGGCATTCTTCTTGTGTGCATGTCTGTGCCCAAATTTCCCGTTTATAAGGATGCCAGTCATATTAGATTAGAAGCCTACCCTATACTGCAGTATAATCTAACATAGATCAACTAATACACGTGCAACCTTATTTCCAAATACGATCACGTTCTGAGGTACTTCAATATACAAATTGGGGGGGGGGCATAATTAAACTCATAACATATAAAGAATCATTCTTGATATCTCCTTTCTCTTCCATGTCCAATCACCAAAACAGTCCCCCTAATCATTTTTAGGATCCACTTACTTTTATCCATCTGTGGTGTCACTTCTCTAGTCCAGTATATCGTATCTTGTCTTGGTTACTTCAATAGCCCCTAGTTTACCTCCCCACTTCCAATTTTGCTAGTTCTAATCTACTGTTCATGCTCTATACAAAGTGATATTTTAAAAAGACAAATCTGATCATGTCATTCATCTGTTAAGTCTCTTGATGGGGGCGTCTGGGTGGCTTAGTCGAGTGTCTGGCTCTTGATTTCGGCTCAGGTCATGATCCCAGAGTCATGGAATTGAGACCCATGTCAGGCTCAGCACTGAGGGTGGAGCCTGCTTAAAATTCTCTGTCTCTCTCCCTCTTCCCCTCTCCCCTACTTGTGCATGCTGTCTCTCTCTCTCTCAAAAAAAAATCTCTTGAGGGATTTGCGTGGTCCTACAAGTCAGCTGCTATCAGCTTCACCAGCTTCATTTCCTATCCTGTACCTGTTCATTGTGTGTCTTCCAGTCATGCTGGATCTTCTTGCAGTTTTTGCAATAAACTAAACTCCAACATCCTCAAGGCCCTGGCACAAGCAGTTCCTCTGCCTGAGATGCTCATCTCCTCTTCCTGATTTGGGTAACTCCTTCTTTCCCTTCCAGTTTTAGCTTGGATTTGACTTCCTTTGAGAAGGATTTTCTACTCTCCACAACAGGTTTAGTTGCCATTATTTAATTTCACAGTATATTGTGGGCCACCATTTTAGTACTTGCCAAAATTTTAATTCATTTCCTAGTATTTGTTTAGTTAATCTCTTGCCATAGGTTAAATGCTTCTGTACCTCCAAGTTCATATGCTGAAACCTAACCCCTAAAGTGATGGGTTTTGGAGGTGGGGTCATTAGGGTGATTAGGTCATGAGGGTAGGGTCCTCATGAATGGGATCAGTGCCCTCACAAAAGAGGCCCCAGAAAAACCCCTTGCCTCTTCCACCAAATGAGGACACAGTGAGAAGGTGGCCATCTATGAACCAGGAATCAAGCTTTCCCCAGACACTAAATCTGCTGGCACCTTGAGCCTGGACTTCTCAGCCTCCAGAAATATGAGAAATAAATTTCCGTTGTTTATAAACTACCTGGTCCGTGGTAGTTTTGTTATAGGAGTCCAAATAAACTAAGACACTCTCCCATTAGATTCTAAGCTCCCTGAGGGCAAGTAATGAGTCTGCTGTTTTTTACCAATGCATTCTCACCGCTTACCATTCGGCTTGGTATGGAGAAGGAATCAATAAATAGTTGTTAAATTAGTGGATAAATGAATAGATGAATAAAGGCATTTTGTTTCCCATTATGTATTTTAAATGGCCTATTACTGCTCTACCTTTCACCTCAATGAACTACTATTTTTACATTAAATACCTAATATATTTCCTTTCAGTCACAAAATGGGCCATCACTAAATTATCTTGTTAGTGAAGAAGTTAAGTGAAATCAGCATCAAGATTAGCACAGTATATACACCGATTAATCTGTTCTATACTTGATTGCATATATGAATCCAAACCTATCAATAAAATAATTTTTTAATGTAGGCTGACAGCATTAATAAGTTAATTAATTAGTTAATGCCATCATTCATCATCTATTTATTGATCCCTAGATATACGGAAATACTGTCCTAAGCATTAAAAATAGAACAGTGATCAAGAAGGATGGATGCCAGCCCTCAGAAAGCTTACATTCTACTGAGTAGGACAAACAACAAATGGCAATAGAATAGAATGTCAAACAGCAGTACGTACTATAAAATATAGAAGGAAGCAGGGGAAGAGACTAAATAAAGAGGTCCAGTGGGTGTTATTTTAGATAGCATTGGGCAGAGAGTGCCTGTCTTAACAGGTGAAATCTTAATAGAATCCTAAATCTAACCAAGGAATACTTAATGAGGAGAAGAAATAGACAAAGAGGGGGTGTGAGGCAGGAATGCTTAAAGCAGCAAGGATCCAGTGAGTCTGGGCAGAAGAGAGGGGAGCGGTAGAAGACATCATGCAAGCTGAGGGCCAACTAATCGGACATTGGGGTCCAGGTTAATGCCTGCTAAGTTTTATTCTAAATGTAACAGGAAGCCAGTGGAATTATTGAGAAGGAATCACTATGTTTTTAGGTTATTTTGGCGGCAGAGACTGGCAGGGCGGAAGAGTGGAAGGAGGCAAGCCAACGGATCAAAAGTCTCTTGCTGGTAAATACGTAAGAGGTGATAGCAGCTGTCAATCTTATTGCAGGCTGCCAATCAGAAACACAAGGGCTAATCCAAACTCTGCTCTTCTGCATCACCCAAGCTTCGCCCCCACAAATGCTATAGACACTGGGCTGCCGGATGTTATCCCCTCCACAGCCTCTGGCCTTTTCAAATGGCTCAGCTCAGTAACTCACTCATCACATCCCTGTTCCTTCTCCCCCACAGGCCCCAGAGCCTAGTAAAACAGTCTCCACACCCACACCCCTGGTAAACTAGGTCTGCATCATCTCATCAGTCTGTGTGTGGGACCACACCTGCCCAGGTAAGGCCCCGGGATGCTTGGGACTTGTACTGGGTATTGGTGATAATGAGCACCACTAGAACGGGAAGAAGAAACCCTGAAAATCTGTTTTGTTGTGAGTTCTCAGGGGGTGGGAAGGGGAGGCAAAAGGCATAGGTAGGGAATTGTGACCTCACTGTAAACTCAGTGTCCAGGAAAGTGGCAGCTTCATGAGTGTTTGATGAATGGGTAAATTAAGACATGATGGAATGGATTTGGGGTCAAAAACAGCCATACATTGTGAAACAGGACAGAGTTTGAGAGAGGAGAGACATGTGTGGACTGCTCCCCACACCTACACCAGCACATGTGTGTTTTGAATGACAATGGACTTCTTGATCATTCACCATCAGCAGACTTCCTGTCAGTCTTTAAATTTCATAAACAATGCAAAGAAACTACCTGTAACTGTAAGACTTTTGAAAGAACTGCAAGAGAAAAAGACAGCTGTGGTGACATACTTGGAGATAGCTCAGTGGAGGCCACCAACTCAGCCTCACACCCAACCACCAAGGCAGAAGTTTCCATCCTGCAGCAGGGTTTATTGCTGAAAGTCATCGTACAACCTGCTTTGGACTGATAACCTAGAGGAGCGTGCAAAATGACCTGTGGTCCCTCCGAAAAGATGGAGACCTCTAACAAGCTGTATTCTTGCAGATACAGCTTTCTCATCTGTGTCTACCTCAAAGGATTATTGGGCCAGTCAATGGACACATTGTAAACTGAGGTAACTGAGTTGTTTAACAAGAGGTGGAGGAAGGGCGGGGGGCAGGGGGGAAGCCTGAAGCATCCCCAGGAGGCCTGGAGGCAGGAGCTGGGTGAGGATCAGCACAGCTGCATAGAACAGAGAAGTCCCCCAGGCCAAGGGAGACCCTACAACTTCCAATTGGAAAGATCCACTAAAAACTGGATTCTTTCCAGATTTTGCTACTCATAAATCAAATCAAACAATGAGGGAAAAGTATTGCAATCCTGCAAAACCCCAGTTTTCTTTAATTACCCCCTACATTCCAAATACTGGTTGTTGCTTTCAAGGAGATGCCTGAAACAGAGATCTTTCCATGGGCCAGTATCTGCATAGCCACTGTCCCTGTTGGCAAGGATGTTGAATTAAAAACCTTTAATTGTTTTTTTAAAAAAATCCACTCTGTACTATTTACCGATTTACAAAAAGTTACATTCAGAACTTCCGTCTACTTGCCAAGAGGGTATCTCAGGAGTCAGCAGCTGTATAAACACACATAGTTAAGTGACATTGGGGATTGATGATATGAGCTACACATGCATTTTAATCTTATAAAAAAAATAGGCATAAGCACAAGTAGAAAGAATTACGATGAGCCACACACTGCAGGGAACATGGTGACCCAACATGACAGAAATGAGGTACTCTTGCATAACCACAGGTCAGCGGCCTCCATAGGAGGAGAGCATTTCAAAGATGTGGATGGGAGAGAGCCTACTGTTATCATTTCACATAAAGGACAGTGGTAATGGACCATTAGAAAAGAAAAATTACTGCTCCATTGTTCCTTTATGTGGACACGAACCATTTATTACAAATGTAACCAGCCCACTGCCAGCCCCGCTCAGCAGAACCAAGGACGAATGAGCTTTAGAGCCCAAGGCATGCATTTGTATAAACCCAGTCCCGTGGCTAATCTGCGCAAACCTGCTCACCACACATTTTGCACTAACCCCACTCTCTTTAAAGCAAACCCTCTTCTCCTCAAACCCCCACTTCTTCCCGCTTTGGAGGCTTAACCCTTTTTAGCCGTCCTCTCTTGACTTCAGGTTCCCAAGGGCAGGGACCACTGCATAACTGCCTTCACATTCCAGCACGGCGCGCGGTGTCCTTACACGTGGATGCTCTTTCCCAGACACAAGTTCTTACTAAATGCTGCCATTTAGTAAGAGGCCCTAGAATACAACAGTGTCCCATGATGAGTTTTTGGTGTCAAATTGCCAAAGACTAAAGGAAATGAGAATAACCAGCGTTGGCGGTATTGGAGGGATTTTACTCTAGTATTGCCTGTCCACAAAGCAGTTTAGAAATAATAATAAAAGCTTTAAAATTAGCATTCCTTTTTTTTTTTTTTCAAACACGAAAATAACAACAACAACAAAAGCAAGAGAACCAAAGCATGCACACAGGGGGAAACGACAACCCTGGGTGGCCACCACCCCCGTGGCTAGCTCTGGGTCGTGATGGCTCACACCGCCCTGTGCACCGCATCCCCGCCAAGCCAGCGCCTGTGGGACGACGCGGCACCTGCCCCAGAGGGGACCGCTAGGCCTCCCTTACCTACTGGACTGGGCTCCTCAGGCACTCCCCCGGCAGCCCCAACCAGAGGGGTTCACTGGGAACAGGAAACGCCACGACTGCTCTATCTGGGGCACCTGCGGAAGGACCTGGAGCCCTCCAGAGGGCCAGGGGTGCGCAGCCCAGGGCGCGGCGGCCCTCCCCGCTTGAAGGAGCGCTCCTGGCAACACGTCAAGAGGCGGGCGAGCCCTGCAGGAGCGCAGGACCCCGCCCGGGGCCGCAGACGCAGGGCAGGAGGGCGGGGTCACGTCAGGTCCCGGTGCGGCCCCTCCCCCCATCCGGGACTCTCCACACACCCTTGAGGGTCAGAGAGACCAGAAACCCCATTTCCATGAATGTCAGTCCCTCCTCTGGCTTGGCTTAGGCCCACCCCTGGAGACTAGGAGGTCACCACAAGGATAAACATTAACATATTCTTAAACTAGGAACTCTAAAACTTATCCTAAGGAATAAGGTAAGTCATGGATTTGTTCTTAAGACTTAGTCACAAAGAAATTCAATGCAGTATTGCTCATCTTGTTGGAAAATTGAAACTAAAAGTGTCCAACGTTAGGAGATTTGTAAACTAAAAGCATTTGTCTTTGCAAAGGAATACTATACAGATATTTAAAATGATGCAAAGGGAGAATATTTCTGTATATGGAGAGAAATATGAAAAGCAAATTATAAAACATAAAATGTCCCAAGTTTCCTTTTTATTTATTTTTTAAATGCTTATTTGTTTTTGAGAGAGAAAAAGGGTGCAAGCACGAGTGGGCAGGGGCAGGGAGAGGGAGAGAGAGAATCCCAAGCAGGCTCTGTGCTGTCAGAGCAGAGCCTGACACGGGGCTCAAACTCACAAGCCATGAGATCACGACCTAGGCCAAACTCATGAGCCAGACGCTTAACTGATTGAGCCACCCAAGCACCCAAGTTTCCTTTCTGGAAAAAATTATATATATATATATATATATATATATATATATATATATATGGGATTTTGGAAATAATACCTAAGAGTACTTATTTGTGAGTGATAAGAATATAAGGAGTCTTTTTCCTTTTTGTCACTATCTTACATTACCTTATGATTACTCTAAAATTAATATATGTTACTTATGCAATAAGGAAAAACATGTTTTGGGGGTGGGTTTTTTTTGGGGGGGGTTGGTTTTTTGCTTTGTTTGTTTTATGAGGACCTGCATTTATGCTTCACTACTAGTAAACTCTCAGACACTAACATTTAGGTCTCTGAAGTCTGTCCAGATAGGCACTGCCTTCTCTAATGGCTCAAAGGGCACTGTTTTGATTCTCTGAGATACATCACCCTGCAGAATAACCTGATCTCCTAGCTTCTTATAAGTATCAGAAGGCAAATGATTAGGAAAAATTGGACCTTACTGCTGAAAGGTGTAAACTTAAGTAAAAGTTGATCTGACTCAAGGTTTATGTTTGTAGTGTGTTATACAGCAATACCATGAAATTATATATTTTCATTCACTATTTGTTGGGAGACTGTCCTATTCAAGAATTTGTAAGCTTCTAAATAGCCTTGATGTATGAAGATTCCCAAGTCAAAGAAAAGTTTACTCTTTGATACCTTGTCTACTTTGTGCTCCAGGAACAAAGCAAAGGTCAAGGGAGGTGCTACACACACACACACACACACACACACACACACACACACACACACAGAAGTATATCTATGGCTATATCTGTGTTTATACACCTGTATATCTATATATCTACAAATATTGAGAAGAGAGAAAGTTGGTGCTCTCTGGTAATAAGCATCTTGTATTAAACACATAAATCTACTCTTTGGTGGGTATTATAAAATATTTCTTTTCTTCTTTAGCTAATTTTTCTTTGCAAATTTAAACGTCTTTAGAGTATTCTTCTGCTTATCCTGAGAATAGGATTAAAGGATACATAGTAGGCATGAAAGAAATACTTGTAGTCGACTGAGCATGTGTGTCTGATTGAATTATAAGGAAGTCAGTGATTAAAAAAATGAGATTTTGAAATAAATTGTAAATATTTTAGATGAGGCCAAATGAGTTTCAAGTCTTTGAAAATAGCTTTTTTTTACTAATACCCCTGCTCACTCTAGAATGCCCTATGTTGGGGCACCAGGGTGGCTCAGTCAGTTGAGTGGCTGACTTCGGCTCAGGTGGTGATCTTGCAGTTGACGAGTTCGAGCCCCGCGTCGGGCTCTGTGCTGACAGCTCAGAGCCTGGAGCCTGCTTCGGATTCTGTGTCTCCCTCTCTTTCTGCCCCTCCCCTGCTCATGCTCTCTCTCTGTGTCAAAAATAAATAAATATTTAAAAAAAAATTTTAAATAGAATGCCCTATGTTATCTAGTGGAGAATGAACATTCTTTGTCAAAGCATTTAAGTATATTATTCTCTACATATTTACGAGAAGCCTGCCACTTTAGACTTTTGCCTATATCTTGATTATAAATAACAATACATTCCACATCATTGCATTATTGATTTATAGATTTCTTACTGTCTTGAATTGTTTTCAGGTAATAAATTAGCTTCTCTAACATGTGAAGTAATATAAAGCATAATCCAACTTAACTGAAGAAGACTTTCTGTGTCTAAGGCTGTGGAATCTAATTTTGTCTTTAATAGTGCCTGGCGGTATGATCCTGGCCAAGGCTCATAGATTTTCTGAGTCTCCATTTCCTTACTTGTAAGACAGTTGTCACTAGATGATCTCTAAAGCTCCTTTCAGCTTTAAAAGTCCTGCAGTGAAATTATACAGAAACTGTCATTTGGAATAATTTATCACTACTTTTCAAAGATTTGGGGTATAGATCAAAGCTTAGAGTGACAGCAATCTTCTGACGGAGGAAAAGTCAGTTGGTGTAAAATGCACTCTGTTCTGCCTCCCGGAGGCAGACACAGAACTAATGCAGCTTTCTCAGCAGAACATGTGGCTAAATGCATAAATTCATAAACTAAAACACACGGGCTTTGAAACGGGCACTTTCCACAAATCACATCAAACCACCTAAATGGAATGGTAGGTTTTCTCCTGGCAGTGTTTTTCTCCTTATTTCTTTCCTCAAGTTGTAAATTCAAGTCTGCCTGTGCTGCTTGTGTTCAGCCTGGGAAGATCTCCAGTGACTCAGCCCCTGTGATGTGTCTCCTAGATGCAACTTTTGCAGAAACGGATAAATCAGTGGTTGACATACACTTTTCTTCCTCTGGGCTGTGCACTAAGCATCCTCTACAACCCTTAGGTTTATCTTAAAAGACACTGATCTTAGAGAAAGGATTACTTTTAATTCAAATAGGTAGCAATTTGATGTTTTTACATAGGTGAGAAAAACTATGCCTGTTTTATTTAGAGTTTTATAATATGCAGCAGGACAAAGTTATTTTCTTTTTTAATATAAATGTATGTATTTATTTATTTAATGTTTTTATTTATTTTTGAGAGAGAGAGAAAGGGAGAGCATGAGCAGAGAAGAGGCATAGAGAGGGAGGCAGAGGATCTGAAGCGAGCTCTGCACTGAGAGCAGAGCACCCGATGCGGGTCTGGAACTCTCACACCAAACCATGAGTTCATGACCTGATGCGAGATCATGACCTGAGCCGAAGTTGGACACTTAACTGACTGAGCCCCCCATGCACCTCATTGTTATTTTCTTTAAAAGGCACTGTCATAGTTGTGTTCTGTTTATCACAGTCCCTAGATAGGGACAGCTGTCTTCACTCTGTGTGCTTTAGCAAATGGAAAACTCAAGTAAGAGGTCTCTCATTATATTATTAGCGAATTACCACAGGTAATGCTCCAAATCTGTTAACTTGAACAAAGAGCATAATGTTAAGCTCTTCGAGGATTCCTTCAAAAGTAGCTTCCCCATTCCTTCTGGAAAACAGTGGAATAAAACTAAGATATTTTAAAATAATATTCTTATGCTTGTAAGACATCATCTTCAAATGTTACCATGAAAAAATATTGTAGAATTAATCTCCATGTCAGTTTGAGAGGGGAAGAATGTATTGATGTCATTATTTTATAAAGGTCAAAGAGAGGTTATAAAACTTGTCTAGCAATTTGCTGAATTGAAATAGATCAGGAAAAAGACCAAGTCTTGTGATTGTAGTGGATATTGTTATTCTTCTATCAGATGTTTTTTTTCTATGTCACTTGTCCATTCATCAACCTTTCCATCCAGTATCTATTTAACACTTACTAATGTAAGACACTGTAATAACTATGATTCTGCACCCAATTCCAGTGTGTGTTTTTGTAATGACTACAATCAGCATCAGATGTCACAGGTTAAGAGCTAAGTCCTAGAAGACTACCCCACACCACCCTCTTCAGATGCCAATCCCAAGTCCAGCTACAGATCAAAGGTTCTCATGACCTCCTTCTCAGGCTTGATTGATTTTGCTACAGCAGCTCACACAACTCAAAGGAACATTTTACTTGCCCGATCACCAATCTATTATAAAAAGATATAACTTGGGAACAGGCAGCTGGCAGAGATGTGTAAGGCAAGGTTTGGAAAAAGGGCACAGAGTTTCCAGGCCCTCTCCAAGCATCCTGTGTTCCCCCAACCCGAAATTCCCTGGACCCTGATCTTTTTGGTTTTTTATGGAGGCTTCTTTACATAGGTGTGATTGATTAAACTTTCGACCATTGGCAACTGAACTCAATCTCCAGCCCCTCTTCCACTCCCTGAAGTTCTAAGTGGAACTGAAAGTTCCAACTCTGTAATCACATGGTTGGCTCCACCAGCAACCAACCCCCATCCTTCACTGCTTTCCAAAAGTTGTCTCATCAACATAACAAACAACACTTTAACCGCTCCACAGGAAATTCCAAGCGTTTTAGGAACTCTGTGCCAGGGACCAGAACAAAGACCAAATACATATTTCTTATTATAAATCACAACAGCACCATAACCAATATTTACTGAGTTTGTCCTATATGCAGGACACTACTATAACTACTATAACTGATTGAAATAGCTTCACCATAATCTTCTAGGGTAGATACTGTCATTATTCTAATTTTAGGGATGAAGAAACTGAAACACAGGTGCTGAGTAACTTACTCACTATTTTATATTTTTACTCACTTATTTTATGATGATTGTGCTGGTGAATTACAGAGCCAGGATTTGAACCTAGGTAGTCTGAGGCCAGAATCCATGCTCTTAGTCACTCATTCTGCCCTCTCCCAGTCACAGGGGGTGTTTCTGGGGGCGTACAGTACAGCACAGTGTGCCTAGATAGCCAAAACTCAAGCCTAAATGTGGACAATGTCATAGGAGAGACGAAGTCCCGGTTGCAACTATGTGCAAAGGAAGGAGGGAGGATGGGATGATGGTTATGGGAAGACGAAGGGTTGTGATATTATGGAAAAGTGGTCTTTCTTACTCTCCAAATAACTCTTGAGTATTCACTAAATTTGTAGTTGATGATATTTACATGTAGACACAGTGAATGTTATCGCTATGCCAGTGAAAAATAGATTATTATCTACTCTCTGTCTGTAGAGACACTTTGAAAGACTATTCTTCAGAGCCACATGAGCTCAATAGCTCATTTTGCTTCAATGATAATTGTATTTCTTTCTCCAATTGACCTAATCTTTCCATGAGTAAAATGACTGCATCACAGTTTGATTTAGAATTAAAAATTATCCAAAGGCTGTAAACTGCTTTTGAATCTACTAAATCTTACCTAGTAAAAGCAATACTCAATGACTTATGTGCATACCTGTCAGAATTAATTGGATTGTTACATGAGCATTCATGAAATGCCATTCATTGCCTCTTAAAATGCTCATAATTTCAAGTTTGCATTTCGATGTGTCTTGTCTCTTTCTTGAGTGATCTTTTCCAGAGTGAACTCTCACTTCTCTGAATTTCTATGACTCTTTCAGTAAGTGCCTCTACCATTAACTATATCTGGTAATATAGGTCCTCTGGCTTTATGTTTAGAAGTATTAGGTCTTCCTAATTAGTTTGTCATCTTCTTAAGTGTCATCATCTCAGGTGAAGGAAAAATGTCTTCTATTTCTTACTGTAGTCAGTCTCGGCTAGCTTTGAGGGCGCAGAAATATAAATGAATGAATGCCACAGACCTGACTTATCAGCGCTGTCAGTGATCTGCTGATATTCCTAGGTGTAATTCGATCTGGTGGTCAGGCCCCTGGGCTAGAAATCGGGAGGCTTGGATTCTATTTCCCATTTTTTGTGACTTTCAATGCTTTTGCTTAAGCTCTCATTTTCTCCACAAATAACTTGAAGGAAGAGTCCATCTACACCAGTGGTCCTCAGCCTAGACTACGCTTTGGAATTGCACTAATATGGGCTTCCACCTCCAGAAAATCTAATTTCATGGGTCTGGGCTTTGGAGTTTTAAACAGCTCCTTAAGTGATTCTTTTGAGAAGGTGAAGTACAGAAGAAGTTGTCTGGCAAATTTCAGAAATGCTAATAGATGCTTTTAGCCTAGTGTAGTTCTCACCACTACCCCCAGATAACTTTTTTCCAAGTTCTGCTCATGTGCCTGTTAAATCTGAGTCTACCCTCTCCCCTGTATTCCCTTTGGCATTGTTCAGCATTCTTTTTAACTTTGTGCCTTATTATCTTCTCTTTCTCTGATCCTCCTCCTGCAACAAATGTCGTCTTTCTGAAAGACAAGTATGAGTGTATGTGCTTCATGCTAAAACTCTTGCTTATAAATTGAGTGCTAGCTCCCTAGGATATCAGACAAGACCCTACATAATATCACGTTGCCTGCCTCTATGGCCACGTTCTCCAGCACATCCCCACCTTCTGTATTTGTCTCCATCCATGAGGTTCCATGTTTCTGCTTGTGCATATATTGTTCTGCCCGGGATGATTCTCTTCTCCTCTTTCCCAACTAATTGCTCATTAGTCATTTACTACACATCCTCGAAACCTCAGCTGTCACCTCTATCAGGAAGTCTTTTGGACTTGTCTCAGCAGATTTAATCCTCCCTCTTCTATGCTAAGTGTGTGTGTTACACATACATTATGACTATTCTTATTCTATGTTATAATTGTTTCTTTGCACCTCTAATATGTGAGGGTAGAAACTGTGTCTAATTCATCATTTTCTTAGCACATAGCACAGAGTAGGAACTCAGTAAAGCTCATTGAATTAAATTACGTTAATGTTAATAAAGGGTTTAGGATTCCTTGAAAATCAGTACAAATATACTTGGCTTTAAGAAAAAATGCGGGGAGCCTGGGTGGTTCAGTGTGTAAAACGTCTGACTCTTGATTTCAGTTCGGGTCACGACCATGAGATCAACGCCCCGCACTGGGCTCTGCACTGGGTCATGGAGCCTGCTTAAGATTCTCTCTCATCCTCTTCCTCTGTACCTCTTCTGCTCATGTGTGCATGCATGCTCTTGCTCTCTCTCTGTCTCTCTCTCTCAAAAAAAATTAAAAAAAAGAGTGCAATGCAACAGGAAAACTCCTCAAATCAAATTTTTGTGATATAATTTTAAGTGCATCTGATACATGTACTACCAAGGAATTTTTAAAATCAGTTGACTCCCTATTTTGTTTTTTCATAAACCCAACTTATGAATTGAACAAATATTTGTTGAGTTCATTCTATTTGCTATGACACTGCTGGTCCTTAAGGAGCTCAGTGAGAAACAGACAAGTCACAAAGTTACAATTTAAGAATGATCAAATGCTATGACAGAGGTTAGCACAGACTTACCTCCAGGATCAATTAATCTTATCCTAGAGACATTCCTAGTATAACGGCTAAAATTTTACCCCTTTCTGTTTTACCTAAGAAAGTATGGTCAAATACAAATTAATTAAAGGGATGGGTAGTATTATAGGAATAACCTTGCATATACTCAAGAGTTTGAGTTTCAATACATCAGAAGCAAGGTTTTTTTTAAGTAAATAATTCATAAACCTCACTTAATTTAGCAATCATAGTAACAAATTCTTTGTGACATATTTTAGAACTAATTGCTACATAAAAGTGTATCATACTATTTTGTAGGGAGGAGGAACCGCTTCCTTGTATATATATGATACATTTAGTCTTGTACAAATTTAGATTATATATAGTCTTTCGGGAATATATTCATGCATATTGTAACCAAGAGAAAGCTTGGTTCCCTTAGGGAATTGGCAAGAACTCAGATTTAACTGGTATCACCAATGTAGGGTGAGAGAACACTTAAAATTTTATGTCTTTGATGTGCATTCTATCTTCTCCCTTCACTTCTTTTAGTCAATCCAACTTTCTGAAACAGGAATCAGTCTACCATTAAATTTATAAGACCTCTAATTTAGACTAACTTCCTTTATCAGCTCTGCGTCTTAGCACATTTCCTTTTATTTCCCTGAAACAGTACCAGTGATTGATGGGCGATAATGTAATACATATACTACAATATAAATGACAACACCTGCATTACTCAGAACATGCCAGATATGAATGAGCTGAGGTCATTACACGGAGGTGATTTCATTTAATCTGTAGGGTGGGTCAGTTGTGTCCTCAGTACCATAAATCTCAAAGGGCATGTTAGAGACACATGCAGCTTAGCAAACACTTTTTTTATGAGAGTCCTAGATCCTAGCTCTATTTAAAAAGTCATCACATCATAAAACTAAAAATTTAATAATTAAAAAAAAGAACATTATATCAGTCAGAGGGATGTAAGATGTGAGACTCACAGAATGCTGGAACCTAGGAATGCATTGGGATTTTTTGAACTCTCATTTCTTTATTTGTTCACAGGAGAATGTGCTGAAGAGTGTAAGTGATTACATGAATTCAATCTTTTAGAAACCAACATATAATGGGGCTCCGTGTAATATATGGTCCTACCTTGATTACCAGAACTAGATTCCTTTTATAAAATTCCTAAACCTATACGGCTCATGTTTTCTGGAGCCTATTTGGAGCTATTTGGGACATTACTCATTAGATAAACCTTCCAGAGAGTTTAAAGCGAATTTCTAACCACTGGATGATGACTATCAGACTATCATCATACTCCTTAAATCAAACAAAATCTATAAAACTGTTGCTGTCGGATGTTTAATTGCCCCTTTAATTCTATTTGACCCCATTATGAGTATTTTATTAGGCTGAAGGCAGCAGAGTTCTTCATATTCCATAACCCCAGTAGTCCTAAAGAACCCACTGTGATACACCACTATAATTCTGTCTGTGATACTGAATGTTAAAAAGAATATATATATATATATATATATATATATATATAAACATTATATACACACACATATATATATAAATATATATATATAAAACATTATATACACACACAAATACATGTGTATATATACACATATATATACATATACATACATACATATATGTGTGTGTGTGTGTGTATCTATCTATCTATCTATCTATCTATCTATCTATCTATCTAATTTCTCTCAACCAAGAGTATTCCAAAAATAAAATGTTATCTTTATTGGGTAAGAAGTCAGTTTCCTTTTTTTTACAATAACAAATGTAACATGTTCCTCATGGAAATGAGATATAGTTTCCTTGAGGAAATGGGCCATTTCTTTTATTCCTCAACCCCATGTGTTATCTTATTAAAAATATTTGGTGAGGGGCGCCTGGGTGGTGCAGTCGGTTAAGCGTCCGACTTCACCCAGGTCACGATCTCGCGGTCCGTGAGTTCAAGCCCCGCGTCAGGCTCTGGGCTGATGGCTCAGAGCCTGGAGCCTGTTTCCGATTCTGTGTCTCCCTCTCTCTCTGCCCCTCCCCCGTTCATGCTTTGTCTCTCTCTGTCCCAAAAATAAATAAACGTTGAAAAAAAATTAAAAATATATATATATTTGGTGAAATTTGGCATCATTGATACGAACAGCATAGGCCCAGTGCTATTGTTGTCAATCTGAAGGCTAAGGCTACAATTGGAATTCTGTAGTGTTTAATCTTAAAACAGATATTTGTTGACTTGAGGTTTATTTTTTGAGATTATCCATGGCTTTTTATGTTTTTTTGTGTCTCATTTTCCCATCTTCCCTTTATCAGTGCAGTGAGCCCTGACTTGCACGTCGGTTTGGGTCCTAACCTGTAAGCAGTGTTCTGCACGAACCATTATTTTGGGATCAGACCCATAAAGCCGTATTGAATTGCTTTTAGGGGGAAAATTGTTATATCAACTGATTGCATACCACCAATATAAAATTGAATTTTAATCGTTAAATCCAATTCAAAGTTTGCCTTTGGAGAAGAATTGACCCCTAATATAAATCTTAAACTGAGTCCTGGGTTTACAGAGCAGAGTGAGGTATTACTTTCCTATGTCTGAGCAAATGGATTTTGTCCCTCTTCTGCTATTGTAGGCCCAGTTTGTCTCCCTGAGTGCTCTGACCTCCCTGTAACAGTCATTTTTAACTTGCAGGGTAGACAATGAATAGGTCCAAAGGTCTTCTAGCACAGGCCGTGTCCACTTCTGTTCAGTGACAGCTTTGGCTAAGCCAGCAAGGAATGATCCCTCCTTTCATCATTTATTTAGTGTGTGGGTTGTACCAGGTCTATACTAACTGCGGGCATTTGATGCTAGGCAAAAGCAGTTAGGGTCCCTGCTCTCATGGAGTTTACAGTCAAGTGGGGAAAAGACACATTAATCAAACAATCACACACATAAATGTAACACAATGTGCTAAGTGTGAAAAGAAGTGGGAACTTTGTTCAACGAGAACATCACTGGAAAATTTCACCCCACTGAGGCCAGCCGAGGTTTCTTTTTTTTTTTTTAATTTTTTTTTCAACGTTTATTTATTTTTTGGGACAGAGAGAGACAGAGCATGAACGGGGGAGGGGCAGAGAGAGAGGGAGACACAGAAGCGGAAACAGGCTCCAGGTTCTGAGCCATCAGCCCAGAGCCTGACGCGGGGCTCAAACTCACGGACCGCGAGATCATGACCTGGCTGAAGTCGGACGCTTAACCGACTGCGCCACCCAGGCGCCCCAGCCGAGGTTTCTTAAAGTGAGGATGGGGTCAAGATTTGGAAAGCAGGGCCCTGAACTAAAAGATCGAGCAGAAAGCAGAGGTAGAATTCTAGGCAATTAGGGCCTGACCTCCTTCTTTATCTCTACTCCCAGAAATTTTACTTTTAAAAAAAAATTTTGTTTAATGTTTATTCATTTTTGAGAGAGAGAAAGAGACAGAGTACGAGCAGGGGAGGGGCAGAGAGAGAGAAGGAGACACAAAATCTGAAGCAGGCTCCAGGCTCTGAGCTGCACAGAGCCCAATGCAGGGCTCGAACCCACGAACTGTGAGATCATGACCTGAGCCGAAGCGGGACGCTTAACTGACTAAGCCACTCAGGCGCCCCTCAGAAATTTTACTTTTATTATCTGGGTAATTGAAGCAAAAGAGTCTGAAGAGTCACTATTAAGTTGAGAACTATCTTCAATATGTTAGAGCCTGAGCAGTTACCCAAATTTGTCTGCCTACAAAAAGCAGGAAGATGATGAAAATACAATGGATGACATTGAAGCATATGGCACAGAGGTCACCATTAGTTATTGCATTTCTGTGTTTGCTCTTTAGATGAGGTTCAACCTGCTCAGTTTGTTTTAGGGCATTTTCTGTTCTAGCCCTTGAACACACAAATGCCACTGGGAGCCAGTGATCTCTGCAGCGCTCTACTGCACTCCTGCTTAGCTGAGATAATCCTTAGCTCACTGGCCTCTGGTCACACATGACCTGCTGCTTAACTGCCATGGCTCTTCCGTAGCCTTTGTAACCACCCTCCACCCCAAGGTGATCTGATAGTAGTATGGGGTGGTGGAGTAAGGCCATAGCTAATTCTTCGTGCTTTGCTGTTTTATTGATTTCTCAGTATTATGCAGGATGTGTTTGCTTAAGGAAACACTGTGTCCGTCCATGCTTGGGTCAACACACACAGTTAGGAGAGGAGCAAATGGATTGTTAGAACCTGGATACACCCAGGCTAATGTGGCCAACGTGTTTTCCTTTCTTTTGTACCTAGCTCCCTGATGTCTGGGACAGGCAGCAGAGGCTGGCAGTGACTGACATTTTCAAAGCACACCTTTAAAGGTTTGAGCAGTGCATGTTTCGTCAAGGAGCTGGAAATAATAAAAGGCGTAGAGCTAGAGCTTCTGAAAAAGGGAGGGCATTGGAAGTTTAGATGGGTCGCTAGATGGCAGTGTTTCTGAAGTTCATTCTGAAGAGGCCATATTTGGTGTTTAACTGCTGTTTTACTGAAGTCAGAGCAATAAATAATGTCTGATATTTATCAGTGTCTTATTATGTACCAAGAGACTCAGCAAATGTTATGTTCACATCAACATAATAAGATAGGCAAAAATAATTATCTCTTTTTACAGATGAAAAATGGAGGCTTAAAATAGTTAAATAACAGTGGGAATCAGGACCCTAGCTATGTATTTCTCAGATATTACATAGTTTGGCTCCCAGTCTCCCTGTGCTGTAGGTGTTAGTGTCATCCTCACTTTGAACATGAGGAAACTGAGGAAAAAAGACACTAGGTTACAGGTTCAAGGTCACACAGCTAGTGAGCCAAGGAACCAGTAAGCCTAAAGTAGGTGAATCTAACTCTAGAGCCTGTATTCTTAAATAATCTGTCTCCTATTTTGCCTGGAAAAGAAAAGGGTTAAATATATACATTTTTCTACCTTGCCTGGCAATTAGAAACTCCTGGAGTGTGAACCTAAAGTCTCTATTGCAAGTTATCACTAGTGGTGGTAGTGGGAAGGAAAATTATCAAAAGGCAAATGCTGTGATCCTAAAATTAGCCCTTAATATTTCTTGAGGATTCAAGACAATTTCCCCAGAATTTGTAAATAAAACCCTCCATTCTTTAATGGAATGGCTTAAAAACAAAAACAAAAACTCATCTCCTCCTTGAAAGATGAAAGTGCTGATCTCCCTCTTACATTTCAGACCTGAAATTGGTAAGAAGTCTGCAGCCACCACTCTTGTCCAAGTTTGTGGTTCCAATCAAATTTCCAAGAAAAGGACACTGATACTGCTGCCATCTTGATGGTACCTTTAATCACACCTGATCTTATCACACATTTTTGGCCAGTATTCTTTCAAAGTATTTATCATGACTGGAAGCCAAAGAGCCCATGGATTCTGGAGTTTTGTTTTTATTTTTCAAGCCTACCAGTAGGAGATGGTTTGCCGACATTCTGTTCGGTCATGGTGAACACCTACAGAGCAATGCATTCACGGTGAGACAAGTTGTCCCTAGAATACAACAGTGGTAAAAGTGTTGTTTATTAAGATCTTGGAGAAAGGCCTGGGAAGGGATGGTGAGGCAACAGAAAAAAATTTACCCACTTTGACACACTAAGTGTCAATTTTAATGGAAATACTCATATTGCAAATTTCATTTTTCTCAGAGAGTCCTTATTAATTAATATCTTTCTGGAAATTTGATTCTTCATAGTGTCTGACTGCAGGCACCACTGTGTTCCAGATGCCTATTAAAGAAGTAGAGAAACTAAAGTCCAAGAAATCACTTTAAACACTAGCCTCTACCTATACCTAAACGAAGATATTTAGAATCTTCCAGGTTATGTAACAAATTAGCTATCACCAGCTACCAGATTAAGAATGACAGCCAGCACATTTAGTCAACTAGATGACAAAAGGGAGGAGTGACACAAAGCTTCTTGCCATTGCTTTAAAATGACACTCCCTAACTGAGCCCTTCTGCATCTTTAAACCAAAGAATGGTTTAGTAAAGATTCAAGTTCATTAGAATTTGTTACTTCTTGGATTCCTTATGTGTGACACTGTTTCTTTATTATTTTTTTTAATGTTCATTTTTTTGAGAATGATGCAGCACTCTACTGCACTTCTGCTTAGCTGAGATAATCCTTTGAGAGAGAGAGAGAGAGGGAGCACAAATGGGGGATTGGCAGATAGAGAGCTCAAACTCACAGAATCTGAAGCAGGCTCTAGGCTCTGAGCTGTCAGCACAGAGCCCGACCTGGGGCTCAAACCTACAAACCGTGAGATCATAACCTGAGCCGAAGTCAGATGGTTAACTGAGTGAGCCACCCAGGTGCCCCTGTTTCCTTAAATAATTCTATAAATCTAGCTTATTATTTTTGATCCAGCGTAAGAGTAAACTTAGAATGGATGCCTTATTTAAAAGATGCCTCTTTGAGGTAAGGCATTAGAAATTCTGAGGTGAGGGGCGCCTGGGTGGCGCAGTCGGTTAAGCGTCCAACTTCAGCCAGATCACGATCTCGCGGTCCAGGAGTTCGAGCCCTGCGTCGGGCTCTGGGCTGATGGCTCGGAGCCTGGAGCCTGTTTCCGATTCTGTGTCTCCCTCTCTCTCTGCCCCTCCCCCGTTCATGCTCTGTCTCTCTCTGTCCCAAAAATAAATAAACTTTGAAAAAAAAATTAAAAACAAATTCTGAGGTGAGAGAGAACTTTCCTTTCAGTAACAGTAGTTCCTAGGAAAAACTCACTGGTTGCCTCTGAGTACCTGTTTGAAATAGCAGAAGACTTACTATTACTATTACTATTACTATTACTATTACTATTATAGATAATGCTACTTACATTTTTCTCTTCTACCAGAAGTACCAGAAGCCTTGTACTTCCCTCTTTCTTTTTTTTTAAAGAGTTTTTTAATGTTCATTTATTTTCGAGAGGGAGAGAGACAGACAGAATGCAAGTGGGGGAGGGGCAGAGAGAGAGGGAGACACAGAATCCCAAGCAGGCTCCAGGCTCTAAGCTGTCACATAGAGCCTGACACTGAGCTTGAACTCATGAACTTCAAGATCATGACCCGAGCCGAAGTCGTTCACTTAACCAGCTGAGCCACCCAGGCACCGCACTTTCTTTTTTTTTAAAGTTTATTTATTTAGTTTGATAGAAAGAGAGCACAAGTGAGGGAGGTGCAGAGACAGAGGGAGAGAGAGTGAATCCCAAGCAGACTCCACACTGTCAGTACAGATCCCGATGTGGGGCTCAAACTCACAAACCATGAGATCATGATCTGAGCCGAAGTTGGCCACTTAACTGACTGAGCCACTCAGGAGCTTCTATACTTTCTTTTTAACAGATACCAGATGTTTTTAAAACTTAGCCATATTGCTTAAGCAATAAGATAGTCAAACCAAAGAAGGAAGTTCTGGTCAAGGAAGAAGATTATACTCTTCCAGAGTTTACACAACATATGTGTAACTTTGAACACAATGGCAGTCACAATGTAGTTTCCTCCTCAGTTACTTTGGACGTTGAGGCTCTGGCTCATTACTTCTAATCTGGATAACCATAAGAAATGCATAACAAAAAGGGTTCCTATGTGTGTGATCCCAGTAAATTGAACTACAGGTAGAATAGTGTTTGCAGGGGCAGGCAACAGATGTTTGCTTCAGGCAAAGATTATTCTTCCTGAAGAAGAGTAATTCACAGGGTATATGTGTGTATCTCAGTGCTGTAGGGATGGAGAAATTTTATGGGCCATTATACCTTAGAAAAAAGAATGATGTTTTATTTTTTTATTTTTTTGGTCATCATTACAAGGCTATGATGAATACATAAAGTGCTAGGAGAAAACCAGAAAACTTTCTGAAAGTGGTTTATCTGTTGAATTTGGCTACTAGTTCTTTTCAGTAATTTTCGACAAGTGAGCCTGCCACTGAAATCTTTACCTTCTTGTCATCTTCAAGATCCTTTACCAACCAGCTCTAGCCTAATCTGCTGCTCTATTATCTGTTCTTCTTTCCTGTTGTCCTTTGCAACTAACTCCCCTGAATGTAAAGGATTCTCTGTCCCCTTCTCCAAATATATGTTTCCTAACTGCAAGTCCTACCTGTATAGCAGTGGAATACACCATGGAAGAACCTCATACTCAGAACCGCGTCATGCCCTCCCAAGCTCCCTGAATGACCTCTTGCGAGTAATTAGAGAGGAAAGGTTTCCAAGGCTAGCCCCCAACGTCTTCCTCACATGCTGCCTCGTAAATAAACTACACCCAATGCATCGCTTCTGCACTGTGTAAACATACATTTGCGTGTTTGAAAAAGCTTGGTGAATCATCCCATCTTGGTGAAATGTAATTTTTTTTTTTAATTTTTTTTTCAACATTTATTTATTTTTGGGACAGAGAGAGACACAGCATGAACGGGGGAGGGGCAGAGAGAGAGGGAGACACAGAATCGGAAACAGGCTCCAGGCTCTGAGCCATCAGCCCAGAGCCCGACGCGGGGCTCGAACTCACGGACCGCGAGATCGTGACCTGGCTGAAGTCGGACGCTTAACCGACTGCGCCACCCAGGCGCCCGCAAAAATTTTTTTTTTTAATGTGGGTATTTTGGGACGCCTAGGTGGCTCAGTCAGTTTAGCTTCCAACTTTGGCTCAGGTCATGAACTCATGGTTCATGGGTTCGAGCCCCACATCAGGCTCTGTGCTGACAGCTTGGAGCCTGGAGCCTGCTTCAGATCCTGTCTCCCTCTCTTTCTGCCCCTCCCCTGCTCGTGTTCATCTGTCTGTCTGTTTCTCACTCTCTCAAAAATAAACATTAAAATAAATTAAAATGTGGATATTTCTAATCCTTGTACTTCTCCCCACCCTCTTGTTACTTCTCTCTGTGTTTTTATTTTCTGTGGGAAGACCAGCCAGTCCAGAAAACTAGTCACTCAGGTTTTTTACCTTCTTTATCTTGCTCTGTATTTTGGGAGGTTTCTGCAAGGTCATCTCATAGCACTTCTATTGATTTTTTTTTTTTCATTTTGGGAATCCTATTTTTTTTAATTACCAAGAAATATCTTTTTCTGTGATTGTTCCTTTTCATAGCATCCTATACTGTCATTTGTTTTATGGTTTCAATATCTTCTCATATTTCTCTGAGGATATAAAAAAAGAAATTTTAAACTCCCTTATATCTCTTGAATTATATGTTTTCACTGGAGTTGGATGTTCTACTTACTCATCTTGGTTCTTTCCATTTGTGCAAATAAAGTCTCTCAAATATCTGCTGATTCTTTTTTTGTCTGATGTTATTTGTGAATGAAGGGCAGCCTGGTTTATATAGCAGTGGCTTAAAATATTTAGTGTTGGGAAAAGTAGTAAGGCAGACTTCTCATACACTGGTATGGACTTACTGAGGGAAGTTGAACAATATCTATCAGCAATCTTAAAGTTGCTTATACCCATTAACATATTCAAACTTCTAGGAATCCCCCTTTCAGAAATGGCCAGATTCTGCAAAATATATTCACAGAAATGTAAATGAATAGAAGACTGATTGAATACATCTGTGGAATATTACGCAGTTTTAAAGTTGATGCATAGGATAAATTCTTAATAATATAAGAATGTTAAAGGCACCTGGGTGGCTTAGTTGATTAAGAGTCCGACTCTTGATTTTGGCTCAGGTCATGATCTCATGGTTCGTGAGTTTGAGCCCCATGTCGGGCTCTGTGCTGACAGCTCAGAGCCTGGAGCCTGCTTCAGATTCTGTGTCTCCCTCTCTGTTCCTCCCCTGCTTGTTCTCTGTCTCTCAAAAATAAATAAACGTTAAAAAATAATGTAGGGGTGTTGTACATACATGTATATGTGCCTATATACATGTACATTATTTATTTTCCTGTTTATCTTTGCAAAATTGTCCACATGAACATATAATACAATTTAAACTTTAAACATCACTTAAAACTAAGTAAAATCAGATGGACAAGGGAAGGTGGAACAAGTCAACTAGCCACCCACTGCTCTCCTCTCTGAGTTATCTGAACTCCTTGCTCCTGACAGCTCGGTCAGCTGCCCTGGTCTTGTGGGAGGACTGACTCACTAAGGTAGATGTGGCTTCATGCTCAAATCCCTGTCTAGTGACTCACAGCTTTGTCATTGCATATGTATGTGTCATGTGTATGCCGATATCTGTGTCTCGGTGAGTCTATGGTGTAGCTGCAGTGTGTCTGTGTATGTGTCTGTGCATGCATGTGACTCCTCTGTCTCCTCCTCCTGTTTGGCTTAACTTTTGCCCCCAAATGTGTCTAACTGGCTTTGTCCCCTGGGGCCCCTAAATCTTATGGCGTCTTCCTTGGGGACATGGTTCACCTGCTCCTTTCTCCAGGGCCTTCCCTCTGCCACCTTTCTGCTACCACTGTGCCTGGAAGCAGGCTGGCAACTGGCAAAACCTAGACTAGGGGGAAAGGTGATAAAGTCGGAAGGGAAAGAGGATCTTTTAAGTCAGGCCCCACTTACTACAGACAGTGAAAATTCAGTAAAGGTTTTTCACACTATGTGAACATGATTAATGTGGTAGTTTTAGGAAAGTTGACGGATGGATGACATTGTATAAAATAGCTAAGTAGGAAGAAATTGAAGGGTGGAAGAAAAATTAAGGCACTGTTCTGGCACTCCAGGTATGAATTGGTGAGTGCCTGAACAAGATTGAAAGAAACATCAATTAGAGAGGAAGGCAGAGACAGAAGAGAGATTGAGAAAAGCGTTAAGAACTTGGTAATATGTGAGTCAGAGATGATCCCAAGTTTTTAAAAACCTTCTTCTGACACACTCCTTTTATTGCAGCATTATTCACAATAGCTAAGAGATAGAAGCAACCTGAATATCCATTAATGGAGGGATGGATAAACCAAATGTGGTATATACATACAATGGAATATTACTCAGCCTTAAAAAGGAGGGAGATTCTGACCCAGGCTACAAAGCGGATGGACCTTGAGTACATTACTAAGTGAAATGAGCCAGTCACAAAAGGACGAATACCCCATGATTCCACTTACATGAATTACCTAGAGTAGTCAAATGCTTAGGGAAAAAAGTAGAATTGTGGTTGCCAGGAGCTGGGAGAGGGGGGAAAAGGGGAGTTGTCCACTGGGTATAGCATCTCAGTTTTACGAGATGAAAAAGTTCTTGAGATCTTTTGTACAATAAGGTTCATACAGTAAACACTACTGTACTGTATCCTTGAAAATGTTTAGGATAAGATCAAATATATCTTTCACCTTTTACTAAAAAAAAGGGTTAAGATGGTAAATTTTATGTTATGTGTTTTTTCACACAATAAAAATAACTGTAGTCTGAAATAGTTCAGACTTACAAAAAAATAAATTAAAATTACATTGCAAACATTGGGTACTCTTCATCCAGAAATGTAAATGTTACCAATACAATTGTAGCCTTTGAATAATTCCCCAAAGTTTTAAAACTTTTCTTTATTCAACAATTACTTTTTGAATGCCTGTTATTTGCAGATCTTCCTACTAGGCTTTGGAGATGCATCAGTACACTTCTCTTCCTTTAAGGAAACTCGAGTGGCGTGGAGAAGGATCACCTTCCTTACAGATGTAGAGAAAATTGTTTTGGAAGGTGATGATGCGTTCTGCAATTCAGTGTTATACTTGGGGTAACCATTGAATTGTCCCTATTTAGCTACCCTCCAGGAAATCTAGAAAATTGCAGGAAATTAATAAAATGTTGAATAATATTTTAATAATAATAATATTGAAAATATTGAACTTCTATCAACTATTCCACATAAAAAGTTCATTGAGTAATGACTATTGTGTGGGTCGCTTTGCTAGGCAAGAATATTTCAGAGGTTTCCCTATGTGCCATGCACTGTGGTAGATGTTCTCTAGTGGGTGAGATGGGCAAGAGGCGATGCAGTTTCATAGTTTGGCAAGGGTTCTAATGAGCACAGTGCTAGTGCTGACCTAACACCCAACCATGAGCCAAAATTTACCCTATCATGCAGACAGATTTTTTGAAGAAGGTGACATTTAACCTGAGATATGATAAAAAGATAAAAAATAGTAAGATTCAAAAAAAAAACAAAAAAAAATAGTAAGATTCAGTTTTTGTCCTTGAGGCTATTCTGGTACACCAAGGAAAAGGATGCAAGCCAAACCCAACAGTAGATGCAATAATGCTTTTAGGTATAAAGTACAAATGAGAAGAGTATGGAAAAGCAATGAGACCTGATCGGGTGGAAAGCCTTGTAGTAAATCAAGATAATGAATCTTTCCCAAGATCATAAGATCAAGGTCATTTTAGGTAGAAAAAGCAACAAGAACAAAGGTACCCAGGTTAAAATCTATGATATCAGACACTCATGCCTTTCACTTTAACCCAAGGTGTGCTCACTTTTACTCATTGTATCCTATAATTTCTCATTAGAAAAAAAAAGTTCTGGGGTGCCTGGGTGGCTCAGTCGGTTAAGCGTCTGACTTCGGCTCAGGTCGTGATCTCACGGTCCGTGAGTTCGAGCCCCACGTCAGGCTCTGTGCTGACAGCTCAGAGCCTGGAGCCTGTTTCACATTATGTGTCTCCCTCTCTCTGATCCTCCCTCGTTCATGCTCTGTCTCTCTCTGTCTCAAAAATAAATAAACGTTAAAAAAAATTTAAAAAAATTAAAAAAAGAAAAAAAAGTTCTGATATGCCTTCAAACACAGAATAATTATCAAATATATATGTAACCATTATAGTAATGCAAATATAAAATAACAGATGTAAAATTACCTTCAAGTGACACGGTGCTCAAGTAGTTCTGGTTTGGTCATTGCTGTAAAAATGATAGTGACACAATTATTCAAATGGTCTTTGGCATGGAATTTTGTTAGACATTTCCTGAAATCCTAAGTAACTTCTTCTAGATCTTTTTGTCTGCCCTTAAGATTAGATCATTCTGTCTGCCCTTTAAGACGTGGGTTCTTTATTTTAACATCGGTTGTCTCTGCCCCATATGCAGTGCTTGCCTAAGTATCCAGAGATCTGACATTGAACTTGTTTGTGTGTTCTGGAAGAAGCACTAGTACCCATACTGGTTGTATGAGTGAAAGTCATGAGTGAAAGTATGAGGAGGTCAATTTCGACCCAACATATGGAAGAACTTCCTAACTTGCCTGCAACAGACTGAGAAAAATGTGTTTAAATAAATTTTGTTTACATAGTTTTACATAAAACTAAATTCATTTGATACATAAGATACTCCTTTATTCTATGATGATATCTTTTCAATTTCTCTGGTACTAGAATCTTCTCCCTTTTATGAATTACACTGTGACCGAATTATAGTCGTTTTCAGTGTCCTTGGCAACATAAAACACATTATGTGAAGTTTCATAGGCCCAAACTTTCATAAAGCCTAAGAATTCTAGTTTTTCTAACTGTCAAACTCTGCTCCAACTGTCAAATTATGTCACATTTTCCAAGTTATCTTGTTAAAAGATAAGAAGAAAAAGTTCATTTGAATAATATCAGAAGTTTTGCATACGTTTATTTTAACTTTCTGCCTTATTTGGATATTCTGTCTTTCCTAAGAGGACGCTGAGGGAATGCGCTAACATGTTAGGATAAATCAGGAGACCTAGAATCAAATCCCCAGCTGTGCAACTAACTAGAGGTATTTGTTTATTCTACTTCTTAGTTTTATGGTCTGAAAAACAAAGTAGTAAGATTCATTTCAGTAATAAAATTCAATTTAAAAAATGTGTCTATAAATAAGGAGTATATATGTGTGTGTGTGTATTTGTACATATATAAATATATATATATACATATATATATACGCAAACATATACCTACACATACACACATACACAACATTGGATTTTGTGGGAAATGTATCATTTTTGCTAATAATAGAGCATCTTTCTATCTTTGCTTGAAACTGAAAAGTTTATGGAGGATTAACATTTCAGAGAGTAAGTTTATTTGGAAAATATCCCCCAATACTTGGAAATTTAAAGAACATATAAGAATATTGCCAATATTGAAAAGGTGAAAAGAAATTGGACTATAAGCTATGATTGGAAATTTTTTATGAGCACAAATTTGTTGATGGGCTAATAAGCATTTACATTTGCTGATCTTATAGTTAGCGGCCTAATTAGTCAATTTGTACATGCAAATGAAATCGTTTGCGTGTAAATGCACGCAGGTGCAAATCTGCATGAGTGGTACTAGGGCGTCTTTTGAAACTTCGTCATGATCCTTCATTTTTCCATGCTTGAAAAATCAGGTTTTCAAAAATAGCTCCAGAAACAAAAAGTAAAATCTATATGGGCAAGATCATGTTAAAATCATGCCTGTTTCCAGGTCTTCTAAAGGTGTTGTCTTGCAACGAGGTTCCCAACTAATTAATAATTAGTTTGGAAGCTATTAACATTTATTTTTCAACTTGAAGTCTCAAAAATTGGGGGTAGGAGAGGGCCTAAGAGACCCAAAATCAAAAACCTAAGAAAATGATGAAATGTGGGGGACGCCTGGGTTGCTCAGTTTGTTAAGTGTCCCCTTTCAGCTCAGGTCATGATACCATGGTTCTTGACTTCAGGCCCCCCACATCGACTCTCTGCTCTCAGCACAGAGCCCACTTCAGATGCTCTGTCTCCCTCTCTCTCTGCCCCTCCCCCACTCACATGCACTCTCTTTTCCTCAAAAATAAATAAAAACATTAAATAAAAGAAAATCATTGAATGCAGTGAGAAATCCAATTTGCATTTTCTAGATTTCTCAGAACTTTGCTGTTGTTGTAGTATGCTAACTTGTTAAGCTAGCTATTACAAATCACTCAGTGGTCGCTGTTAGGAAAACTTAAGAGAGAATGTTAAAGGGGGCTCCTGGTGGCTCAGTTGGGTTAAGCGCCTGACTGCGGCCCAGGTCACCATCTCGTGGTTTGTGAGTTTGGGCCCCATGTCAGGCTCTGTGCTGACAGTTCAGAGCCTGGAGCCTGCTTTGGATTTTGTGTCTCCCTGTCTCTCTCTGCCCCTTCTCTGCTCATTTTCTGTCGCTCTCAATAATAAAAACATTAAGAAATAAAACAAAATAAAATAAAATAAAATAAAATAAAATAAAATAAAATAAAATAAAATAAAATAAAGAGAATGTAAAGTATATACCATAGGATTTGGTACTTACAATAATATCCAATGGTTGTATGGGACTTTGAAGCTTACAAAATCACTTTTTTACATAGATTATTGTGCTTGATCCTACAACACTCCCATAAATCTAACCCCCATTTTAGAGTTGAGAAAACTGAAACTTAGCAAAATAAAATTAATGCTGTGATTTCACAAGTACAAAGTTACATAACAAGATTTCAAACCTACTCTGTTTTAAATATTCAGCTTTTTCTTTTTTTTAAATTTTTTTTAACGTTTATTTATTTTTGAGACAGAGAGAGACAGAGCGTGAACAGGGGACGGGCAGAGGGGGAGGGAGACACAGAATCGGAAACAGGCTCCAGGCTCTGAGCCATCAGCCCAGAGCCCGACGTGGGGCTCGAACTCACGGACCGCGAGATCATGACCTGAGCCGAAGTCGGCCGCTTAACCGACCGAGCCACCCAGGCGCCCCAATATTCAGCCTTTTCAATAACACTACATTGCTTTGCTTCTGTTGTTTGCTCTTGGGTTTGCATACTAATTTCTGTGACCTTCTTCCCCTCACGACATTACAAATTCCTTATCTCAAAGAGCCTGATTTATACTTTGGCATTTCTGCGTGGTGCTCAGCACAGTTTTGTACATAAAACTACACACCACCTCCCCCCTACAGACACACATATTTGTTGATTGTTTATGGCCAGGATGGTAGAGATCTGGTGGCTAGGCAGTGAAGTTTAATTCATAAATTGACGCTCATGAAGTTTGGTGTTGGAGCTCAGCTTTTCCAGTGACCTCATGCCCCCAGGGAACGCATGGGAAACAAAGGCCTGCCCTAGAACGTGGTGAGGGAGGGCTGGCGGGGGTAGCACCAGATAGGCATTTTGGCAATGCAAAATATACTTCAGAAATCATAAGGCAGTTTCATTTCTGTGACAGATATCATCTTGTTAATAAGACTGGCATGTGTTTGAAAATAGAAATTATGGAAGTTAACCACTGAAAAACTCCAGAGTAATCTCCTACATAACAGATTTTCATCCACAAACGAACATGTGATTCTCCTGTTGGAACAGGGCCTGACCCACTTCCTTTTCTCTACTCTGAAGGAATTCTTCACTCTTTGTTGATCAGCTGTGATTGTCCCACTACTTTCACCCCAACTCCTGATTTTCTTCTGATGTTCAAGATTGCATGACTAGTTTAGGTTGTTTAAGAAACTGTTTGTGGAGGGAATAAATATTCTCAGAGCTTGCTGATAAAGCTATTTTCGTTGTACGGCTTTACCAAATGCCTCTGCAGAGTATAGAATGAGGGAGTAGCATAAAAACCTGGCTCCAGATTCCCATCACAAGCATACCACTGGGATGGGAGGTGCCATGATTTCCTTACATGTACAATCAGGATTTTATGAGAACATCTGTCTAAATTCTGGGTATTTTCACTTCATCATTCAGAGACCTGAGAGAGTTCCCACTGGAGGCAAGTGACAGGGTAAGTTGGGAATAGTGTTCTGTCTTTAGGACCCTTGTGGTTTCTTTCCTTAGCACATTTTAAAGCCCCCAGGGGTGGAGCTTTGCTCCCGGATATCCAGTCTATTTGCCATTGAGCTTAGTTAGAGGGATTTATAGTGAGACATTTTATTTATCCACCTGACACTAAAGCAATGTTATGCTAGGAAACTTCCAGTAAAAAAAATAATGATAATGGCAGCAGGTATTGTGTTCTGATACTTATTATACTCTAGACACTGTGGTAAGTACATATTATTTAATTCTCATAGCAGCCATAATACAGGTAGGGAAACATAAGTTTAAAGGTTTAAATAACTTTTCAGGATATATATGGTAGACACAGAATCATGCTCAGACCCGCCTAACTCAAAAGCCAGTGCTCCAACCACTAGACAGTTGTGACACTGAGTTTTGTTAGAAAGCCTTGTTTGAGGGGAAGAAATCTATTTATTTGGAAAAAATAATTCTGCTTTTAATATTCAGTACACTTTTCTATCCAGCAGGCACAGCCCAAAAGAGTTTTTGAAAGAGAGAGGGGAAGATTTGAATAAGCAAAGGTCTCTTGGTCCTCAGGCCAGAAATGCTGCCTCCTGTCTCCCCTTCCACAGTATTCTGACAGATCTCCGCACCCCCTTTCTTTGTATTTCAGCAGCCTCCAGATGCTGCTGGTCATAGCTCTGCACTTGTTACCCTCTGTCCCCAGAGTGCACACCCATGTTCTTGACAATGAGAGTTACTGCGGATTCTTTGGAGTCTAGTTCCGACCTCATCTCCTCTGGGCAGTCTCCACTGACCACTCTGAGCGGGTGACAAGTGCCCCCTCCAGGACTCTTTTCGTCTCTCTTATGCACACTTGTCATTGCATTTATCACACCGTGTGGTCACCTCTTCCTTCTTTATCTCTCATATATCCCTAACCAAAATGCACAGGGGCCATGTCAAGTTTTATTCCTCTTTCTATCTCTGCTGCACAATCTGAAAATATAGGTGCTTCACAAATGTGTATAGAGTTGACTTGAAAACTGTTCTATACTAAAGCCATGAGCTACTTCAATAGCATTGCAAGATGAATGAGGTTAGTATCTTGATAGCAGTGCATTGTGCTTTGTTCATCTTCAGTTGTAAGTGTATTAAAGATGAAAGATGTGCTTGTACTACTGCACATGTTTCTGGAAGTAGCCCAGAAAGAAGGAATAAGATATCTAGCCCACAGCTCACCATTACAGAGGCCTTCGGGTTGGGAACTGTTTCTAAGAATAACAGCAGCATTTGATTGATGCAAAAATCACCCGTTTCCCTATGTGTTGTCGTTAAGAATTGTGGGTGTGTGGCTTTTTATTTTTTATTTTTTTGCAACACGCGAAGGATTTAATGCTGCAAGATGATGTATGATTTGTAGTGGTTCAGCTGGGTAAGCACTGTTTGCTTCAACTACTATGAACTTATTTGTTCATCAATCATTTTAACACTGTGCTACAAACCAGGAAATAGGTGGTTTAAAAAGAATAATACCTTGGCAGAATCTGCTCAGAGCCCTCTGATGTTTGTAAATCCTCGACTACCTACTTTGCGGATTGTCTTGAAGAGAAAGTTCACAGAATTTGGAATTCCAGAATTTGGATATTTAGTGCAAGACAGGGGCTAGATACTTCCAAATTTGAGGAAATTCTTGCCTGTAAATGAGAAATTCTGAATTATATTCTTTCCCTATTTGCCCTTATCTTTGCAACCCTTTTTTTAGAGACGACAGGAGTCACAGAAAACAAGTTTGAGTTCAGAAAGGTAGGGAGAACTGCTAACATTGCCAGCAAGTGTTGGTAGAGTTTGTGCACTTTAGCGCCCTTAGTGACATTGGGCAATTACCATCACTTCTTGGAATCTCTGTCAACAGTTGTAATTTAGGGCTAATATGTGTCCTGATTATATCTCAATGAAAAATGAGTTTCTGAGGAGTGTGACCTTGAGGTCCTAAGCAGGTTGCAAATTTAACTTTTGACACTTGAGATCTGAGACCTTTGCTCCCAGGCTGTTCGGAATGAACCAGAAGAGCCTGAGAAGAATGCTTATCTCCCCCTGAGTCAAAATGAAGGGGTGTATGCAAACCCATTTGCAATTCACACATATTTAAAAGGCATGGAACTGAAACACAAGACAGAGTGATATTAAAAAAGAGTTGATTCCATACAAATTTTAGGATTGCTTGTTCTAGCTTCCAGAAGAATGCTGGTGCAATTTTGATTGGGATTGCATTGAATGTGTAGATAGCTTTGGGTAGTATTGACATTTTGAAAATATTTATTCTTCCAACCCATGAGCACGGAATGTTTTTCCATTTCTTTATATCTTCTTCAATTTCCTTCATAAGCTTTCTATAGTTATCAGCATACAGATCTTTTACATCTTTGGTTTGATTTATTCCTAGGTATTTTATGCTTCTTGGTGCAATTGTGAATGGATCCACAAAAGGCCCTGAATAGCCAAAGTAATTTTGAAGAAGACCAAAGCAGGAGGCATCACAATCCCAGACTTTAGTCTCTACTACAAAGCTGTAATCATCAAGACAGCATGGTATTGGCACAAAAAGACACATAGACCAATGGAATAGAATAGAAACCCCAGAACTAGACCCACAGACGTATGGCCAACTAATCTTTGACAAAGCAGGAAAGAACATCCAATGGAAAAAAGACAGTCTCTTTAACAAATGGTGCTGGGAGAACTGGACAGCAACATGCAGAAGATTGAAACTAGACCACTTTCTCACACCATTCACAAAAATAAACTCAAAATGGATAAAGGACCTGAATGTGAGACAGGAAACCATCAAAACTCTAGAGGAGAAAACAGGAAAAGACCTCAGCCGTAGCAATCTCTTACTCGACACATCCCCAAAGGCAAGAGAATTAAAAGCAAAAACGAACTACTGGGACCTTATGAAGATAAAAAGCTTCTGCACAGCAAAGGAAACAACCAACAAAACTAAAAGGCAACCAACGGAATGGGAAAAGATATTTGCAAATGACATATCAGACAAAGGGCTAGTATCCAGAATCTATAAAGAGCTCACCAAACTCCACACCCGAAAAACAAATAATCCAGTGAAGAAATGGGCAGAAAACATGAATAGACACTTCTCTAAAGAAGACATCCGGATGGCCAACAGGCACATGAAAAGATGCTCAACATCGCTCCTCATCAGGGAAATACAAATCAAAACCACACTCAGATATCACCTCATGCCAGTCAGAGTGGCCAAAATGAACAAATCAGGAGACTATAGATGCTGGCGAGGATGTGGAGAAATGGGAACCCGCTTGCACTGTTGGTGGGAATGCAAATTGGTGCAGCCACTCTGGAAAGCCGTGTGGAGGTTCCTCAGAAAATTAAAAATAGACCTACCCTATGACCCAGCAATAGCACTGCTAGGAATTTACCCAAGGGATACAGGAGTACTGATGCATAGGGGAACTTGTACCCCAATGTTTATAGCAGCACTCTCAACAATAGCCAAATTATGGAAAGAGCCTAAATGTCCATCAACTGATGAATGGATAAAGAAATTGTGGTTTATATACACAATGGAGTACTACATGGCAATGAGAAAGAACGAAATATGGCCCTTTGTAGCAATGTGGATGGAACTGGAGAGTGTGATGCTAAGTGAAATAAGCCATACAGAGAAAGACAGATACCATATGTTTTCATTCTTATGTGGATCCGAGAAACTTAACAGAAACCCATGGAGGAGGGGAAGGAAAAAAAAAAAAGAGGTTAGAGTGGGAGAGAGCCAAAGCATAAGAGACTCTTAAAAACTGAGAACAAACTGAAGGTTGATGGGTGATGGGAGGGAGGGGAGGGTGGGTGATGGGTACTGAGGAGGGCACATTTTGGGATGAGCACTGGGTGTTGTATGGAAACCAATTTGACAATAAACTTCATATATTGAAAAGAAATAAAAATAAATAAAATTAATTAATTAATTAATTAATTAAAAATATAATAAAAAATAAAAAGTAAATAAAAAGGAGTTGATTTAAAACTATGCTCCAAGTTAGGTGGTGTTCTTTGGTTCAATACTTTCAGCTTAAGTGAGGCCTTGATTACCCCTATTATTGGATATCTCCAAATGAAAGGCTGCCAAAGGCCACACACTTAAGTCATGGGATGTCACAGCATGTAGCCATCAATTTACAATTGCCTACTAAAGGCCCATGACTTGAAGGCACAGCATTTATTACTTAGGTCAGTAACAGCTCAGTGGCCTGTGCTGACTCTGACTCTTGTTGTTGGACCACTCCCCCCTTCTGACCCACAGCTACCCAGGTGGTTGGCCCCATTCTGCTCCCTGCCGCCCCCCCCTACCCTTGCACAGCCAGGATGTGTCCAGGCTTTTTGTCAAACTGCCTTTCATGGTAGCTTTAGAGCATCTCTTTGTCCCGCCCTCTGCTGCATTCATTCATGGCAGCTGGTCATCCCTCCTGACTCTCTTTGAATGCTTTAGAGAATAAAAAAGGAAGGAAGAAAACCAAACGTGATGAGAATTAGCTAAGTATGAAAGTAAAAATAAAAATCGTATGCAGGGATCATATTTCCTGAAACAAAAATTGTATTTGTGATCTGACATTAGGATAGAATATTTAAAATCCAAACTAGCTTAGAAGACTAGCACACATGGTTTTCTTATTGGTTACAATTATTGTAAAATGTCAGTATATTTTTAAAGATAGCAGCAAAAACTAGAATGATTTGAAAAAACTGTATGCCTCATTGTCAGAAAGAATTGATGCAACAGGTAGGGAATCAGACTTGCTGACTCAAGTTTTGTTCTAACAAATTCATTTATTCATTTATTGATTGATTCATTCCACAAACAGATGTTGGGTATTTACCACATGCCAGGGACTGATGGAATGAGGGTTAAAACTTAAGGTGAATTTTAGAAAATAAAAGATTACATCTTTTGCATCCTGAATTTATGACTGGGGTATATACAAGCACAACACAAGCACAATATTAACCTTGCCAGGTTTCCTTAAAACTGCTCAAAGGCTCATAGCAAGTCATGAGAAAAAGAACCTCTCCACAATTTGTTAAAGCTAGATACCTAAACTCAGTAGATGCAACTGAAAACTGGACAATTCAACACATAGAATGGTACATGAAGTTCAATGCTTGCTTTCATGTAACACACACACAGACACACACACACACACACACACACACACACACTGCTGATTAGAGTAGATATAGATATGAAACTTAATGTGTCACCTAGTTGTATCAACAAACTGCTATTCCAACCTTGACGTTCCACTGCTCCTCATCACTGACCCTAAGCTTTAGCAAAGCTTAACTACTGAACATCCATAATTTCATGCTTCTATGATTTACTTGCTAATCTTATTCCCCACCTTATTCCTTTGATCACCTAGCTCAATGTTGTCTCCTTTGAGATGTCTCCTTGGCCTCTTCACAGTTTCTTTACTTGGCATTCTATAACACTTTACCTGTCCTCCTATAACAATGACCTTGTTTCCTTTTGAATTTTAATCATGTTGTATCTAAGTTCCACATTTTCAGGATGTTAACCATCATTAATTAAATAAGTCCTTGTTTCTACCTCAAAGAGTCCAAGTGAGAAGTGGCTCTGTCACAAACCCGTGCTGGCAGTTTGGAACGTCTGACAAATTACACTGTGAGACTCAAATTTGAAATCTCTGTGTGTAAGTGATTTTTGTATTTCTCTTCCCATCAGCATCCATGTGGGCAGAGGGAGAGACAGAGAATCTTGAGCAGGCTTCATGCTCAGCACAGAGCCTGACATGGGGCTGGATCCCACAACCCTGGGATAACGACCTGAGCAGAAATCAAGAGTTGGACACTCAACTGACTGAGTCACCCAGGCGCCCCTGGATGGATTTTTTAAAAAGGTAATTTATTAAAAGACCATAAGAAAACTTACAGAATCCCATGGAAGACTGAAGAACCAGGCATAAAACAGAGACCCGAAACTACTACAGATTTCATTGCCAGGGGAAGACAGTCTCACTCAGAATCCACCCCAGGGTGAGTCAACTCCAGTAATTTATTTCTTTTTTGTATTATTCTGTTCAGGATTCTAAGTCTTGGGAGAGAGGCTGTCTGGTCAGTCTTAGTTCACCTGTCTGCCTCTGGCTGTTCTCAGAGATGGGGGGCACTCATAGGAGGCCCTTCAGCATCTGTTGCGAGAGGGCTAGACACATTGATTTACCATCTTGCTAAGATTGCATGCAAAGAAAAGTAATGCCTCTCTCAAAAAACAAGGTACTGTTAGATGCTACGTGGCTCCAAATAGCTAATATCTGGGAAGATAGCCCATCTGGTTGAGGGGTTCTCTAAGGTTCCCCTGAGTGAATTTCCAGTACGCCACATAGTATATATTTTAACTCAGTAAATCCCAAATATGCTTTCCAAGTTTGGTGAAAACTATCCATAAGAAAGCTAATATTGATTTTTTAAATGAAATATTTTTAAAAGAGACTTTGTGTCTGATTCATCTTTGTATCACTCTTAGCGTCTAATAGACCTTTGCACAGAATTGAGGCCTAAAAAATATTAATAGGTGAAATGTAGACATGACACACTTAATTTTCAGAATTGAACATCTCTATGTGTATGATTACTATATGAATGAATGATATATGCTCACATATGTTAAATACCTGTATGATCATGCAAATAAGGTTTGATTTATAGCACCAGGATCCTGTCAGTGATGATAAGGAATAGGTTACATTGTTAGTGTTACCTATTTACAGGCTTTTATTATTCCATGGAAGAAGTAAGTTGCTCCCTAAGCAATCCATGTTTCTCTCTAAGAATATTTTGTTGTTTTCTCCTCCTTGACTCTTTAGTGAAGGGACTATGTCTTATTTGTCTTGACTTCTGAGGCCCTAGCGAGCACTCAACAAATGTCTCATGGATAAATTATCACAATTTAATATTTGCTTTGGTAATGAGGGCTAAAACCCCTTGTTAAGATGTGAGGCCAGAATAATTATACACTAGTGAACACCTAGTTTTGGTGACAGATGACCGGGGTCATGGGGAGAGGGGAAGGCTGAGCTCTTGGGGTTGGTCCCACATCAGCCCTTAGTGCAGACTGTTCTACCAACACTTGCAAGCTGACAAGAAGAGAGGAAGTGGAGGATGGAACAAGAAGATGTCATGATCCATGACAGGCAGAGAAGGATATGGCCTCTCTGAAAGACAAGGGATCCCTCCTTGCCTAGTGAGCGGGGAAGCTTGACCAGAAGGTAGGTGGCTAAGACAGTTGACATGTTCTGCTCTTCCAGACTGATGTTTCAATGAGTGGAATAATAATTACGCATGTATTTTCTCTAAAAATCTGTCACCAACTCTACTTTCACTGTCCTTTCCTCGTGTAATGTCTTTACAATGTTGCACCTGACAGCAGTGTGCAGTAGAAGTAGGAATGTGTGGAGAATGGTGCCAAGGGATACGTCTCAACTTTTATTAAAATCTTTAATTATCAACAGCTTGATATCTGACTGGCTCTGATTTATTCCAGGTTGTGAGTGCTTGTTTGCATGACTGTCACACAGCATTTTTCTTGACAGTTATAACTATGCTAGAATTATTGTGCTCTGAGTATCTGGAGGATGGATGGTGTGCTTTATTTATCTCGGTATCTCCAAGCTCTAGGACAGCTACTTGTAACTATAAATTCTCAACAAATGTTTGTTGTTTAATACATATAACAAAACAGAGGAGGAAAAAAGGCGAAAAGGAACATTGCCATTGTGATAGCCCTTTAATAGACTCTTTGATGGCTTCCAAGAACTCTCCCGTCCACTGAGGGCTTCTGCTGAATTTAAGGATTCCTGAAAACAAAGTCAGCCTTATTGTAGTTCACCTGAGAAATCCCTTGAAACACTTTAATCAAGCAAAATTTTCACTCCTTCCCTAGAGGTCTGTGTCTTTCTTAGGCTGAGCCTTCTGGGACAGGTTATGTTAGCAATCTTGAGGCTAGGAAGTCCTCCCATGATTCACATTCCCATCCAAAGTGTTAGAAGCCCCTTTGAGCATCCGTCCTTTCCCATAATTTCACTCCCCCCCCACCCAGACTGCTGGGTGAACACTTTTACCTGGGTCAAGATCATATTGCCCATTGCCCTACCTCTCCCTTCTTTTTCTCTTCATTTCCTTCCCTTTTCCGCCTCCTAAGCTTTCGTGTTGTGCTTTGGAATATTTAATGTGGTAAACCAAATCTTTCATATGTTTCGCTTCTTTATTGGAAACCATTTGCACCTCTTGCCTTGACTGACACCTGACAGATACTGGATATGAACCTTGAAGACACTGGATATGAACTGGCCCGTTTAAGTGGATTTGGCTTATTATTCCAACCGCACATAGATTTGGACTAAGATTTAACCTCAGCAACTTTTTATACTCCATGCCATTTTTGGATTGTGAGTGCTTCATCTTCATGTAAAAGCTGTGACTCCTTGAAGCCTGTACCTCTACTGGTAGCTGTCAACTCTTGACATCTATCTATACTTGATGGTCCTTATTTTACTTGTGTTTTAAAAGTAGCACTTGACATTGCTGTCCACTCCCTCCTTCTTCCTCTGGCCTCCAGCACTTCCAACATAGTACAGTCTATTTATGGTCCTACTCTACCTGCTGTTCATAAATTCTGAACTGTAGGCTTTTTTTCTCTGCCCATCCCTGACATTTATGCATTTCACAGTGTGGGTGACCTGGGGACATGCTTCCCAGGTCCCTCTATAGGAAGGGACTTTCTACCATAACTGCTTAGAGTATAGACAAGGCTGCCTCCAGCTCAGCCTGTTGTGACTTCAGCTGCAAAGAGGGTTTTCATGGAAGGTCCACACTGTTCCCAGGACACATATCCAATGGCTAGTTGATAAAGGCAGAGCATAAAGGCCTCATTATTTGGGCCAAATATAGGACAACTCTGACAAGTCATTCCATCTGGAGAGAGCCTCTTAGGGGTGGCATTGCAGCTCACCTTCTCCCTCTGCCTAATCCTGCTTCCTTCACACCCTTTCTGTAGGTGTGGATCCCAAGTGCACTCCAATAAACACCCTGAACACAAAACTCTGTCAGAGGCTGCTCCCTGAGAAACTCAAAGTCTAGCATACATGGCTCCATTCTTTACCTCCTGTCTTGTCACATTGCATGGTTTCCCTTGGTGATCTCATCCAGTGTGCCAACATCACTCACCCTCTGTACACCAAAGTCTGTCTTTTGTCTGGACATCCATTGTGAACTCTGGGTGTGAATGTGCAAGCTTTTCCTTTACACTTCCACTTGGATGGTCCATGAACATCTCAGACTCAAGGAAGGCAAGACTGAGCTCATCTTAAACCACTCCAACACCCTTCCCCCAGCCTGCCATTGTCTATGCTGATTCCTACTGTTACTGAGAGAAGCTGTCTGGTAAAATAATTCTCACTGGGCTGTAAGGAATTGTTTGAGCACAGGGAATAGAGGAACGATATTAATAAAGAAGGAATAATAAGCAAAGAATTCTACTTTCTAATTGTGCTTCCCAGATCTCCCTTACAGTTACTACTCAGTACTAGACTTATGGTAACATTTATCCTTTCCTGATGCTAAAGTAAACAGATTTTGCAGTTTACTGTTAGTATCATGGAACTAAGATGCTATTAATTACTTTTCTTATGTTCATAAAATATAAGTGTCATATTTTTGACCCTCTTCAGATAGAGTCCCAGTAGGAAGAAAGAAAGAAAGAAAGAAAGAAAGAAAAAGAAAGAAAGAAAGAAAGAAAGAAAGAAAGAAAGAAAGAAAGAAAGAAAGAAAGAAAGAAAGAAAAAGGAAGGAAGAAAGAAAAAGAGGATAACACAGGAACTCTATATAAATAATTTCTAACTGAAATAATTTATTCTTTCTTTGAGTCTTCATGATGCTTATTCTCTAGTTCTTTAGGTATATATCTAGATCTATATCTATACCTATACCTGTATCTATATCTATACCTATATCTATCTATATCTGTGGAGAACAGGGATGATTTCCTTCAGGTTGGATCACTTGGGTAGTAGCATAACGCTTCATAAGTAAATTTGCAGTACATGCTTGTTGGTGATATTATGGTCTCCTCATTGGCCATGCCCAAGGAACTGCTACTAAATGCAATGGTAGCAAATTATGCCAGGTCTTCTGGGCTTTGACTCCTCAACAGGCTCAAATCCATTATAAATTTTTTTGGGGGGAAATGTATAACTACCATAGTTTGGTAAAATGTTTAATCACTGTAACATTTAAATCCTTCCTACTGTCATTGCTAGCCAAAGGTGCACATTCTGAGAAAGTTCTGCCTTTGTATAGATTCACCCACATTTTTCAACTGTTCTACCTTATGACATTTGTACCTGGTGGCACTTGTGTCCTGGAAAAGAATACAAATAAAGACACACACAACAAACTACAGTTTGTTACCGTGACCTCAGCAACCACACATAGTTGGGCTGTATCGAGATTACAGCAGCAGTCCTCTGTGATGCCAGTAAAATGAAGAGTTGCTCCAGAACCTGATAATATGGAAAACAAATCCCCTGGACAACAGTGAAAAACAGTTGGAATTTAATACTTACCTAAGAAAACTGCCAAAATCTGCAGCCATATGGAGGTTCTTTATCCTTGGAACCCTCCTATCTTAGCAAGTCCCCCAAAATGACCAATAACTGTCCTCTTCCAGCCCAACCCTTGAAGAGAGGGTCTGTCTGTCTCATGGCTTCCCTCTGCCAATCGCAGTATATATCTTGTCAAATTCTGTCCTATGGCAAGTGTCTATTTTTTAAAAGTTTAAATTTTATTGGCCCTTAAAGCAGTCTTATAGGCATGAATGATTATAATTTTTACCATTTAGTAGCTGAAGAAATACAGATAAACAAAATGCCCTTTATTTTAATCTCACCACTCTCAGACACCTGCTATCTTGAAGTATTCTAATTAAACTTTCATCATCTTTGTGCTTAAAGGAAAAGTCCTATTCCCAATGTAGGCGGTTTGCATTTATAAGTTCTGACAAGTTGCTTGGTACCAGACAGCCAAAAGTGATGAATAGTCTCAGCAGACTAAAATGTAAATTTGATTGAAGAAAACAACCTACAAAAATTTATGCTTCTGTATAATCTATGTGATTAAATGTTACTTGTTTCAAAGCTAATGTTTCTGACACTTTCAATTACAGCTTTTGGAAGTTTTATTCCACATCATTTAATCTATTTTAAATAACTCTCCCTTTTAGATTCACACACAGTGATGCATGTTTAGCATCAATCTCCAATGCAAATTTGGAAATAATCTCTGTCCAGTCTACAACAAAATTCGTTTTATATGGAGATTACAGGGTTTAAAAGCTGAACCTTCAATCCTTTTTCTTATAACTAAGAAAATATCGGGTCTCAGCATAACTAGTGTTGTCCTCTTTTAAAAATTGTGTTTAAAAATTAGAAAACACATAACATAAAATTTACTATCTTAACCACTTTTAAGTGTGTGGCTTATTACTGCTAGGTGTTTTCACATTATTGTGCAACAGATCTCTATAACTTTTTTATCTTATAAAAGTGAATTTCTATATCCATTCAACAAAAGGTCCCCATTTTCCTCTTCCCCTGCCCCTGGAGATCACCATTCTTCTTTTGGTTTCTTTGATTTTGACTACTTTAGATACACCGTATAAGTGAAATTATACAATATTTGGTTTTTTTGTGACTGACTTATTTCACTTAGCATAATGTCCTCAAGATTCATGAGAGGGTTTATAGCATAAGGCAGGATTTCTTTCTTCTCTTAAGGCTGAATAATATTATGCTGTATGTATATACCATTTTATTTATTCATTCATATGTCAATGGACATTTGGGTTGCTTCTATCTCTTGTGAGTAGTGCTGTAATGAACATGCATGTGCAAGCCTGTCTTCAAGATCCTGCTTTCAGTTCCTTTGGCTATATAACCAGAAGTGGGATTGCTAAATCATACGATAATTCTATTTTAACTTTTGGTGGAACCTCCATACTGTTTTCCATAGAGGCTGCACCATTTTTTTAAATATAATTTATTGTCAAGTTAGCTAACATACACTGTATGCAGTGTGCTCTTGGCTTCAGGAGTAGATTCATCACTTACATACAACACCCAGTGCTCATCCTAACAAGTACCCTCCTCAATGCCCATCGCCCATTTTCCCCCTCTCCCCCACCCCCCATCAACCCTCAGTTTGTTCTCTGTATTCGAGAGTCTCATGGTTTGCCTCCCTTCCTTCCCTCGTGGTCTTCTGTTAAGTTTCTCAAATTCCTGGGGCGCCTGGCTGGGTGGCGCAGTCGGTTGAGTGTCCGACTTCAGCCAGGTCACGATCTCGCGGTCCGTGAGTTCGAGCCCCGCGTCAGGCTCTGGGCTGATGGCTCAGAGCCTGGAGCCTGTTTCCGATTCTGTGTCTCCCTCTCTCTCTGACCCTCCCCCGTTCATGCTCTGTCTCTCTCTGTCTCAAAAATAAATAAACGTTGAAAAAAAAATTAAAAAAAAAAGTTTCTCAAATTCCACATATGAGTGAAAACATATGATATCTGTCTTTCTCTGACTGACTTATTTCCCTTAGCATAATACCCTCCAGTTCCATTCATGTTGTTGCAAATGGAAAGATTTCATTCTTTCTCATTGCCCGGTAGTAATCCATTGTATGTAGTAATCCATTGTTGATAGCACTGCTATCATGTGCCCCTATGAATCAGCACTCCTATATTCTTTGGATAAATTCCTGGTAGTGCTCTTGCTGGGTCGTAGGGTAATTCTAGTTTTAATTTTTTTGAGGAACCTCCACACTGTTTTCCAGAGTGTCTGCACCAGTTTGTATTCCTACCAACAGTGCAAGAGGGTTCCTGTTTCTCCACATCCTCGCCAACATTTGTTGTTTCCTGAGTTGCTAATTTTAGCCACTCTGACCGGTGTGAGGTGGTATCTCAGTGTGGCTTTAATTTGTATTTCTCTGATGATGAGTGAAGTTGAGCATCTTTCCATGTGTCTGTTGGCCATCTGGATGTCTTCTTTGGAAAAGTGTCTATTCGTGTCTTCTGCCCATTTCTTTACTGGATTATTTGTTTTTTGGGTGTTGAGTTTGGTAAATTCTGTATAGATTTTGGATACTAATCCTTTATCCAATATGTCGTTTGCAAATATTGTTCCTCATTCTGTCAGTTGCTTTTTAGTTTTGTTGATTGTTTCCTTTGCTTGGGTTATACCATTTTAAATTTCCACCAAACTATTGTCCTTTTTATGACAGATGATATTAACTAAATATTGAGTGATATTAGTAATTATTAAATACTAATAAAGTGCCAATAATACAAGATTACTGGACTATCATATAACTGAGCTTTCAGTAGTTTGCATTAGTTTCAAGCAGTAAATTTAGTAATGTGCCATTTTGCTGCTGCCTAGTTTTTGTTTTGTTTTGATTCAGGGTTTTGGATTGTCAGAACACTACTCTACCACAAATTGATCTAATGTAATCCAAGGAAAATTGTAATCCAAGGAAATGAGGGAAACTGCCATTTCCAGGTGGTTTCCTCAATCTAAGGAAAATCAGACAAGAGGTTCTGGGGGTGAGGCTGACTGATGATACCCCATGAAGTGAGCCATGGAAAAAGCATGTAGTGTTTTTGCTTCCCATTTCAGGTCAGAGGGCTAAAATAGGAAATCAAAAGATTTTCAAGATTCAAGCAAAGGCTAAAATAGAGGAAAACTAGAACAGCAGTGACTGTGGCAGCCTGATTTTCTCTGCTGAGCTTCAGAACCTCTCTGAGAAAGGTCAGGAAGACAGGCTGTAAACTCGTGGAGGACAAGAACTGTTTCTGTCGTATTCACTGCTGAACACACTCATTTGGCACATGATTATGGGTGCTGACCCACCGAGGCACTGAGCTTGGCACCAGGACCAAAATGACAAACAAAAACCAAACCCTATCCTGAACTTCTAGATCCCACAACGGTATCTAGTGTTCAAATGGATACCCTCAGGAAGCATTTGTTGACAGATTGATTGAATGACTAAATCAAGGTTACAGAATGAGGGAAACAAATAGGAACCGTACCACAGAGACCAAAGGAGGTCATTTAGAATATTTTCTACCTAACAGTTGTTTAGCCTCACCTTGTGAAAAACCTACCATCCATGCTTCAGTGGAAGCTTCTATTTGATTAAAAAAAAAAAAAAGTCTCTGGCAGCTAAACAGTCCTAGCCTTGAGGTTCTGGTCTCCGATGCAATGAGGATATGAATAGAGGGGGGCTATCTTTTCTTTGTGGTTTCCACGTTGCTTGACTTTCCATTCTCTGCTAGATTCTCTACTAGAGGCGGTGTGTGTAGCGGGTTGTGCCTTCACTGCATATGGCAGGTGTACTGCGTAGTGTAGCTAATTTTAAAATGCACGACTGCCTTAAAGAATGCCAGAGGTGCAAGTGTACTGCCTCAGGACACATCAGATAGAATCATAAACACACCATCCCAGAGCAGCGCCAAGCCTGGCCTTCTGCCTGAGGTCCTCTGGTGACTGCACTCACATGTGAAAGGGACATGGGGATTGGTTTCCTTAGGAATACTTAGAACTCCTGGGGCACCTGGGTGGCTCAGTAGGTTAAGCGTCTGACTTTGGCTCAGGTCACGATCTCCTGGTTTGTGAGTTTGAGCCCCAGATCAGGCTCTGTGCTGCCAGCCCAGAGCCTGGAGCCTGCTTTGGATTCTGTGTCTCCCTCTCTCTCTACCCCTTCCCTGCTCACACTCTGTTTCTGTCTCTCTCAAAAATAAATAAATATTTAAAAAATTGTTAAAAAAAAAAAGAAACACTTAGAACTCCTTAGTTATTCTAGTAATAATTTATGTATAAAGAATTGTAAAACATAAGTCCTTGGTCAGGCATCTTACAAAAGCATATTTTGTTACTAATAAAGAGATTGTGAATAAGCATGTGTAAATCCATCAACAATACTAAAAAAATAAGTTTTAAAAGTCCCTGTTTTGGTAGGGTAAACAGATAAAATATAGTCTCTGGTTAAACATGAATTTCAAACAAATGGTAAGAAATGTTTTGGTATAGCCTGCTTAGGATTCTCTCTCTCCCTCTCTCTCTCTCTCTTTGCCCTCCCCGCCCAACCCTGCTGGCACACCTGTACTCTTTCTCTGTCTCTCTCGCTCTCTTTGTCTCTCTCAAAAATAAATAAATAAATAGACTTTTAAAAAAAGACTAAATAATATAGGTCAAAATGGAAAAACCAGAAATTCTAGAGATCCCCCTCCCGTTGGGAATTCTATCAGAACAAGGGCAGTGTTCTCCCTGTTCATGACCACTGCATCTTTAACGTATTACTCAACATGCAGTCAGCATGCGATAAATAACTGTTGAAGGTTGAAGGAAAGGCATGGTGACTATCATAAAAGACCTATATGCAGTTACTTTGACAAATTTTATCTTGGTGGTTTTTTTTCCATCTGTACATTTTTATTACAGTTCAAAATGAAAAGATGGGTAGAAAAGGGTAAGTATAACTCTTTTCTCCATTAATTACCCATGGTGTTTTAGAACAACACTGTGCCAGGGGTCAGATGACTTCTGGTGGGATGACCCTACCTCTGTCGTGATGTGACTTTGAACTAGTCAAAATCCAAGAATAACATCTAGCAAGAGTTTATTATAGACAGAAGTAATCTTAATAACAACATAAAATAATGAAATATACACACTACAATTAACAAAAGAAATATTAGTATGCTACCTTGTGCTTATACAGTACTCTAGCATTTACAAAATCCCTCCATTTATTATCACCCCATCTGCTCATCACAATAATGCCACAAGAAATAAGGAGCTCAGCCATCAAATAAAAAATATGTTAGTCTTGAGTCATCTAAAATAAAACATGGACATCTCCTAACAGCTTTTTAAAGGTATAATTTGCACACCGTACAATTCACCCATTTTATGTGTGAAATTCAATGGTTTTTAGTAAATTTACAGTTGTGAAACCACCAAAATCCAATTTTAGAACATTTTCATCACCCCCAAAACATCCCCTGTGCTCATTTGCAGGGAATAGAAAAATAACAGTGTTTTAGTATATATGTACGTCCCACATATTTCATGAAGCATACTTACACCAACACATTTTTTAAGGTTTTCTTGGAGAGAGAGAGAGAGAGAGTATGCATGTGTGTGAGAATGGGGAAGGGGTGGAAAGAGAGAGAGAGAGAGAGAGAGAGAGAGAGAGAGAGAATCCCTAGCAGGCTCATGCTGTAAGCCCAGAGCCCGAACAGAGGCTCTATCTCACTAACTGAACCGTGAGATCATGAGCTGAGCTGAAATCCAGAGTCGGACGCTTAACCAACTGAGCCACCCAGGCTCCCCATATATTATTTATTCATGCTTCTACACAGCTATTCTTTGGCCTAAAGGGTACATTACAACAGGGTTTTTTTTTAATTACTAAAAAAATTCATTCATTATTCCCCATGAATCCTGTTTATTGATAAAATTTAATTCTCAATTACATAAGAATTGTCAGTTATTGTTGAATGGGAAATCACTACTGAAGACTCCTCCAATCTCTTAAATTCACATATGCAGTTTCCCAGCACATTGTTGTTGTAAAACCTGTTATCCTTTCAATGTATCTGAGTGAAAATAACCCCGAGGCATTGTGGGACTGGAGAAGTGCTGCATCAAGGGAATGCTATTTTATTCCTTACAACTCAGTGGGATGAATCAGAAAGCAGCGGCTTCCTGCAGTGTCCCAAACAGTTATTTAACATTCTCTGAGTGACAGTTAGACTTGGGATCTCTGAATTGATGTGATATGAAGTTAAAAGATCTCCAGTGGCAACTGACAAAACAATTATTATAATTTTCCTCCATGAGACAAAGGAGAAATCAAACTCCTGAAGGAGCTGAAAATTTCCCCCAAGTAGGCATTTATTATAATTATTATTTTTATTGCTACTCTTGGTATTCCTGGTAGTTAATGTTGTTACCATGGAGTTTAAAACCAACCGGTGGCACTGATTGGCATGAAGATGAATGTTCTTAATAAAGAACACACACAGAAAGAACGCTTTTCTTAAAGAGATCTGACTGGGGCAGAAGTTATTGCTTTTATGTTCTAATGCACTTTTAACTAATATGTTTTCCAATTGCTCTATAAATTAAAAGATTTCCTTAGTAATAAATGTATTCTTCTTCAGTACTCTTATTTTTCTTAGTTTCATTTTGTAAAATTTGAAATTAGTATTAATGCATGGTATTTAGTGTTGGTATGTTCCAAGTATTGTTCAGGGTGGTATTTATCCTGCAGGAGCCCAGCAGTATTTGATGGAAGTAATTTGGAAGGGTATCTCACAAATTCCCCTGATATCTGTTACTTGGTATGATTTGGACAGAGACACATCATCCCTGTTTACTGTCAGTCAGGGCTTACCTTTAATTACAGTAGCCCGTAGGCATTTGTGGATTTACCATTTGCCATTATGGTTTTGACCTCAAAGGTTGATGACATGTAGAGATTTGCATACATTATGCCTGAGGCTGATGTATGGGAATATGTCACTTGGCTCTTGAGTGCACCTTGCATTGGCCTGGCAACCACATTTTTGGTTTGTTATTCTCCACTCTTGTGAAATGACAAACTTTTTTCCTTTGTGAAATAAAGAGACACCAAAGGAAAGCCAACTGCTGCTACTCCTGGACGTGCAAGGAGAAAGAAAGTAAAGAAGTTTTATTTACAATTTATGTTTTGCATAAAGTAAAAAGTGACGTGTTGAGTTCAGTATTGGCTTAGTTCTGTCACAAAAACTAGTGTCCACTAGTACACTGTACAATAAAAGAAAACAGAAAATAAATATGATATTCATTTTAGAAGGAGAAACATTTTAAACGCTATATGAATAACTTCAGTGCTGATTGGTCATTTCAATATTTCAGTTGTATTTCACTCTATTTTATGCTATAGTGGTATTCACACATTTGGATTCTTTGAACATATTTTGCTTAAATGTCATGACCCTACTCTACGTAATTTTGTAATTTGTTTAATTCTTGTTTTATTTTTCTTGCATGCATGTTTATTTAAATAAAAAGAATCATAAGGTAAAAGGGCTTAAACAATTCCTCAGAGGGTAGATCACCTAGGTAAAGAGATGCGTTAGTGACACTTTCTGAGGGTGTAAAGAAGCAATAAGCAACTGTCTGCTGCAATACATATTGCTTTTGATATTACACTATGAAGTTAAACTTTGGATACCTCAACAAATTTCTCAAAAGAACCATTCATTTTAGCTCAATAAACCCTGATGTATTTTTTTTATTCCCCTCCCCCAGTCCCTTAGTTGTTCTCTTGGAGAGAATAAGAATCACTCAAAAGTGGTTGTGTCTATGCATATCTCTTGGTAGAAGGGAATCCTCAGTGAAACTAAGTTTATTAAAGCTTTATTAATAAAGCTCTTGTATTAGTTTCCTAGGGTTGTTGTATTACAAAATACCAAACCAACAATTGGGTGGCTTTAATAACAGGAATTTATTGTCTCACAGTTCTAGAGGCCAGAAGTCTGAAATCAAACTGTCAGCAAGCAAACGATGCTCTCTCTGGCAACACCAGGGGAACATCTTTCCTAGCTTCTTCTAACTTACGGTGTTGGCCAGCAATCCTTGGCCTTCCTTGGCATCACTGTAATCACATGGCTATCTTCCTGTGTGTCTTTACATTGTCTTCCCTTTGTGTATGTCTGGATCCAAATTTCCCCATTCTATAAGAACACCTTTTTTGTAAATCATATTGGATTAGGACCCACTATCATAATGATCTCATCTTAACTTGGTTAAATCCGCAAAGACCCAGGGGGTGACATCAGAAAGATGGTAGAAAAGAAACCTCACACACTCAAATCATCAAAAGTCACGAAGAAAGAATTTGGAAATCAGCAAGAGAAAAGTGACTCATCACATACAAAGGAACCCCTATAAGACTAAGTGCATTTCTCAGCCAAAATTTTGCAGGCCAGAGGGACTATGATGCTATAGTTAGAGTGCTGGAAGAAAAACAAACAAACAAACAAACAAACAAACAAACAAACAGTCAACCAAGAATTATATCTGGTAAACTGTTCTTCAAAAGCAAAGGAGAGATAAAGACTTTCCCAAATAAACAAAAGCTAAAGGATTTTTTTCACCATTAGACCTGTCTTAAAAGAAAAACTGAAAGAAGTCCTTCAAAGTGAAACAAAAGATGCCAAACAACAACATGAAACTATAAAACTAACGAAGACAATAATAATACAGACAAAAATAGAATACTGTAATACTGTAACAGAAGTGTATACATCACTTTAGGAGGTAAAAGTCAAAAGTATAAAAGTAACTATAACTATAAATATGGTAATGGATACCCAATCTGAAAAGCAATAATAGACATTTGGGACTGTATCAAACAAATAGCTTCTGTGCAGCAAAGGTAACAACAGAGTGAAAAGGCATGGAATAAGAGACAATGTTTGCAAACCATATTATCCAATAGGGGTTGATACTCAAAATGTGTAAGATATGCTACAATTCAATTGCAAAACACTAAGTTATCTCAAAAAAAAAAAAAAGACTTGAATAAGCATTTCTCCAAAGAAGACATACAGATCATCAATAGACATATGAAAAGATGCTTGACATTTTTGCTTCTCTGTAAAATGAAAATCCAGATTACATTGAGATATCACCTCATACCTGTTAGGATGGCCACTATGAAAAACAAAAACAAAAGCACCCAGAAGTTAGCAAGTATTGATGAGGATATGGAGAAATTTGAACATCTGTGCACTGTTGGTGGAATACAAAATTGTGAAACCACTGTGGAAATCAGTTTTCTCAAAAAATGAAAAATAGAAATACCATATGATCCAGCAATCCTATATATGGGAATTTATCAAATATAATTGAAATCAGGATCCTGAACAGATATTAGTACTCTCGTGTTTAATACAGCACTATTCACAATAGCCAAGATGCGGAAACAATTTAAATACCCATTGATGAAAGAATGGATAAAGCAAATGTGGTATATACACAGAGTGAAATATTATCCATCCACAAAAAGAATGAAATCTTGTTGTATTAGTCAGAGTTCTTCAGAGAAATAGAACCAAAGAGACTTACTATAAGGAATTGGCTCATACAATTTTGTAGGCTAAAAAGTCCTAAGATATGCATCCAGCAAGCTAGACATCCGGAAGAGCCAATGATATAGTTCCAGTCCAAATCCTAAGGCCTGAGAACCAGGAGAGCTGATGTTGTAAATTCCAGTCAGAATGCTGGAAGCCTCAAGATCCGAGAAGAGCAAATTTTTCAGTTGGAGTCTGAAGGCACGAAAAGATCGATCTCCCAGATGAAGCAGCCAGGCCAGAAGAGTTCCCTCTCATTCAGCCTTTCTGTTCAAGTCTTCAACTGACTTGATGGGCTCACTGTATTAGGGAGGACGCTCTGCTTTACTCAGTCTATTGGTTCAAATATTAATTGCATCCAGAATCACCCTCACAGATACACACAGTCAAGGTGACACATAAAATTAACCGTCACACCTGTCATATACTATAACATGGATGAATCTAGAGGATGTTATGCCAAGTGGAAGGGTGTCACAGAAAGACAAATACTGCATGCTTCCATTGATATAAGGTATCTAAAGTAGGCAAAATCATTAAAGCAGAAGGTAGAACAGTGGTTGCCAGAGATTGGGAGGAGGGGAAAATTAGAAGTTCCTGTTCGGTGGGTATAAAGTTTTAGTCATGCAAGATGAAGAATTTCTAGAGACCTACTGTACAATATTGTACCTATAGTTAACACTACTGTTCTATACAGTACTGAAAGATTTGTCTGAAAATCTGAAAGATTTGTCAAGAGGGTAGATCTCATGTTATGTGTTTTTTACCACAATTAAAGCACCTGGTTTGTGGCGTTTTGTTACGACAGCTCTAGCAGACCAGTATGGAAACTTAACAAGGAAAACACCATGTTTGTTTTCTTACACATTTCACATAGCTTACCTTCCTCTTCGAACTTGAAGAAGCAGTTCGAGTTGAAAAAGGACAAAGCAAGGAAAGAGGGTAAACGCGGAGGAACAAGTTGCAGTCTTTTAACAATGTGTTACAGTTATGATTTCTTTTTTTTCATTTTTCTACTGTTGACAATTTCTCAAAAAATCTTGTATTTACTAGACCTATAGATTTTCAGATACAAATTATTAGTTGTTTAAAGGTGTCAGTCAAATCAGTTGCTAAGCAAAGAGAAGAAAAGCAAAATGACAGTTTTCCTTTTCTTTGCATACTCAATGTGATAGTGATTAGAGGTGAAAACTGACAATTTGAATAAAATGCTTATGCAGAATAGCTGTGAATTTTACCTTACTATCTCTAATTTCTAAGCTAATATTTAACATTTGCATGACTACTTCCAATTAAAATATCTCCTTAGCATTCCTAGTTGCAACCTCTTGCTGAATCTAATTTTAACTTGTTTTGTTTTTCTTTTCCCACATATAATATAGATATTAGTTTGGCAGTGTGTTAGGTAGATTTTTAAAGATGTTCTCTTGACATTCCCATCCCCTAGTTACCCAATCAAAGACTAATCTAGCTACTTCTGTAAAGGCATTTTAACAGATATGATTAAGGTTACTAATCAGCTAAGCTAAAATAAGGAGATTGTTCAGGATTATCTTGGCGGGCCCCATCTAATCATGTGAACCCTTAATAAGTAGAATAGGAAGGCACAAGAGTCAGCTAGAGAAATGCAGAAGAGGAAGACAGGAGAAATGAGGCAAAAGGACATAGGGACCTTGAGAAAGACTCAACTGCCAGTGGGGGGCTGTGAAGGGGGTCATGCTCCAGGGCACAAAGACAGCCTTGAGAATAATCCCCTGCTGACAGGCAGCAAGCAACCGGGGTCTGAGTCCTACAAGCACAAGGAACTGAATACTGCCAACACCCTGAATGAAACTGATTGATTTTAGCCTTTTGAAACTGGAAGCGGAGAACCACCTGGGCTGTATGTGACCAGATTTCGGACATACAGAACTATGGGGTAATAAATAGGTGTCTCTTAGGCTGCTCCATTTGTGGTCGCTAGAAAACTAGTACACGCAGTTGTAATTATAGATCATTTTTTCACTTTTATAACAGCATAATTTTCTACCCATTTAATATTTAGCAATATATATTATTGCAAATTATAATCTTAGTTTCTGAACATACATAATTCAGGGGTATGACAAGAAGAAAAAACAAGCAAAAGATCAGCATCCTAATAGGAAAAATAAAAGGAGACTATTCTACTTTTTGAAAATTACCATTAATAAAATGAAAAGGCAAGCCACATATTGGGAGGCAATAATGCACAACACACGTATCTCACAAAGGACTATGTCCACAATACGTGAATAATTCTTATAGTTCAATAAAATAGATCAACTCAATTAAAAATGGGCAAAATATTTGAGTAAACACTTCACAAAGATATGTGAATGGTTAATAAGCACATGAAAAAATACTTAATATCATTAATTATAGGAAAAACAAAAAAGCCACAACGAGTTACCACTTATACAATCAATTAATGACTGAAAACAAACACACAAAGAAGCAAGATGTCAAATATTGGCAAAGTTAGGAGCACCTGGAACACATATACATTGCTGGTGGGAATGTAAAATATTACAACCACGCTGGAAAACTATTTGGCAGTTTTCTGAAAAGCTGAATATACCCTTAACCTTATAACCCAGCAATTTGACTCAGATATTTACTCAAGAAAAATGAAAACATATGTCCACAAAAGTCTTGTACCTGAGTGTTAATAACATCTTTATGCATTTTGGCAAAAACCTGGAAACAATCCAAATGTCCATCAACAGGTGAATGGATAAATTGTGTTATATACATACAATGGATTATTTCTCAGCTATTAAAAGTAAAAACTACTGGGCGCCTAGGTGGCTCAGTCAGTTGAGCATCTGACTCTTGATTTCGACTCAGGTCATGATCCCAGGGTCCTGGGATCGAGCCCCATGTTGGGCTCTGTGCTGAGTGTGAAGCCTACTTAAGATTCTCTCTCTCCCTCTGCCCCTCCCCCCCCACTCTCTCTAAAACTAAAAAATAAAAACCTAGAAACTACTGAGACATGGAGCAACAGAGATGAACCTCCAAGTATTATGCTAAATGGAAAAAGCCAGACACAAAAGGCCACATACTCTGATTCCATTTATATAAACCTCTAGGAAACACAAATCTATAGTGATAGAAAGTAGACAAGTGTTCTTGGGACTGAGAGTAGGGGTTGGGAATGGGATGGGAAGGATCACAAGGAAACCCTTGGGGTGATGGCAGTATTTGATTTCTTTGTGTAGGACATTTACACAGATGTTTACATATGTCAACATGGACCTGTAAACATTTTATGATATATAAATCTTACCTCAATGTAGTTGAATTTTTAGAAAGAAAAATGGGAACCAAAGCAAAAATAGTAATGGTGACCACTGGTTTTATAGTGAATGGAATCCAAACTTTGGTTTCCTTGCAAAATAAAAATATGACCATAACTTTAAGGTAGGTGTTCTGCTGGATTGTTGTATCCGGGCAACCATTATGCAGCATTGACAGACTGAGGTAATAAACTTTTTTTTTTTTTTTTGGCTTCTTTACCAAAAGTTAGGTTCTGTCTTAAGTCCTCCTCCCTCCAAGCTTTTCTAGATTGACCCCTCCAAGCCTTAGAAACCACAAATTTAGGGGCGCCTGGGTGGCTCAGTCGGTTAAGTGTCCGACTTCAGCTCAGGTCACGATCTCACCGTCCGTGAGTTCGAGCCCCGCGTCGGGCTCTGGGCTGATGGCTCAGAGCCTGGAGCTTGCTTCCGGTTCTGTGTCTCCCTCTCTCTCTGCCCCTCCCCCGTTCATGCTCTGTCTCTCTCTGTCTCAAAAAAAATAAACGTTAAAAAAAAAAAAAAGAAACCACAAGTGTAGTATCATGAAACCATGTGATGACTGTGTGTCACGAAAATGGAACTCTGGCAGGCTGGAGGAAAGTTTCCCCAGGATTTCAGTTGAGGCCCTTAGCTGCAGCTACTTGCTGCTGAGATCTTGCTGCTGTCATACCCAGAATCAATAGAATAAAATTGCTTCTGGGCACAGGACCACAGGCCTAGGTCTGGAATGCTCCCAATTAGTTTCTGGCCATATGTATAAGATGGTTTCTGGCCCTATACACCAGCTCTATTATGAGTCATCAGCTTGGAAATAAATTTTCTGGCTTCAAATCTTATCCTGAAGCTATTTGACATCATTTCTTCTTTCTTCAGATTGCTTGTGCTTAGTGTGAACGTGAATAGATGTGGCCTTGCTAATACAATGTCAGCCACGTCTGCAGTATTAAAAGTACCTTTTCATCCTTTAGCTTCGCTTCCAGAATCATCTCTTTGGGGAGGGCTTCCCTGAGTATGGTAGCCAAAGCAGACACTCCTCATCCCATACCACCAGGTGACATACAATCACGTTACCCTACATTATCGTCTTCATTACACTGATCAATACATGAAATTATCCTGGTGCTTATTTTTTCTCTGCCTCCTCCCACTGGAATGATCCCAGTGAAAAAAGGGACTTAGTCTACCTGTTCATGGGATCCTTAAAGCGTGCTCAGCTCAGTGCACCCGGGTGGCTCAGTTAAGTGACCGACTCTTGCTTTCAGCTCAGGTCATGATTTCACAGTTACAACCCTTGAGTCGGACTCTGTGCTGACAGTGCAGAGCCTGCTTGGGATTCTCTCTCTCCTTTCTGCCCTCCCCCCCCCCCACAAAATAAATAAATAAACATTTAAAAAGTTTACTTTAAAAAAAAACAAAAACAAACAATGACAACAAAAACAGTGCTCAGCTCAGAGCAGGCAGTCAATGAATATTTCAGAGTGAACTTAACTATGAAATTCAGAGAGAAATTTTACAAAAGTTACGTAGAATCTACATTTAAATTCTTTCAAACACCTCTATTCACAGTGTTGATGAGGAAAATCATTTAAAATATAAAATTATAGGGGCGCCTGGCTAGCTCAGTTGGTTGAGTGTCCGACTTCAGCTCAGGTCATGGTCTCGCGGTCCGGTCCGTGAGTTGGAGCCCCATGTCGGGCTCTGTGCTGACAGCTCAGAGCCTGGAACCTGCTTCGGATTCTGTGTCTCCCTCTTTCTCTGCCCCTCCCCCTCTTGTACTCTGTCTCTCTCTCAAAAATAAATAAACATTAAAAAATTTTTTTAAATATAAAATTATATTCCATGCTATTTGCTACCTACTGATGAGAGATCTGTAAGCAAAAGTCGCCGAAACGCAAACTGCATTTTTTAAAACTTTAATTCCCTTTAAGAGTTCTTTTAAATTCTTAAAGTAAAGCTAAAGTTTAGTCTCAATAGATGTATTTAATACTATTTAGCTATGAAGCAGATATACACATTTATGTAGGCATCAAAGAACTTCAGTTGATTTTTTTTTTGCCCTTTTCATGGTTCAGAGGTTCCTATTTCAAAACTGTAAATAAAAGTTAACTGAAATATGAAAATATTCAGGGTAAAGTCATCTAGTGAATAAAATTGCAGTATAGAGAGAAAAAGGTGTACAAGCAAGGTCGGCAGTCTTCTGTCTTTCTTGGATTTATTACCATAAGGGAAAGAAAAAGCTATAATGACTCAACAATTCCAAAAATGCTTGTCATTTTAAACTAATGAGAAAACACATTTTTATAGCAGAAAAATGCAGCATGTAGAAAAATGTAAAAACAAGATTCTCTGTCTCCATCAGCTTAAAAAAGAAGTGTGAATAGAGTACCATGAGATCATTTATTTTCAATAGAGTCTCCTCTTAGATTCATGGGTTCAATCAATCAACTAAAGTTTGGGTCTCATTGTCTGTACGCAGCCCCCCATCCCCGACATCACAAAATCTTGGTGTTCTACCTGAGGTAGTTCTAGTGGGTAGAATTATGTCCTTCCAAATTATGTCCACGTCTTAACCCCCAGTACCTGTGAATGTGACCTTATTTGGAAATAGGTTCTTTCCCTATTTCCTAAATAGGGTCTTAGTTTGTACATTAAACTAAGTTAAATATCTCAAAATGAGATGATACTGGATTTGGGGTGAGCCTCAAATACAATGATTAGTATTCTAATAAGCAACATGCATCAGGTTTGAGACATCCAGACACAGAGAAGAACCAAAGAGAAGACATGTGAGACAGAGGCAGAGACCGGAATGATGTATTTATAAATCAAGGAATGCAAAGGATTATGGGCAAAGTAGGAAAAGAGTAGGTGGGAGAGTGCCCCAGAATGAATTCTCCCGCAGAGCCTCCAGAAATAACCAATCCTGCAGACAACCAGATTTCAGACCTCTGGCATCCAGAACTATGAGAGAATACATTTCTGTCATTTTAAGCCACCAAATTTGTGGTAATCTGTTAAGGGAATAACAGGAAACAAACATAGTTGTATAATGTTTGAAATAGCTTTTATTTTTTTTTATTTTTAACTGATGTATAGTTGATATATAATACTAAATTAGTTTCAGGTATATGACACAGTGATTCAACAATTATATACATTATGAAATGCCCACCATGATTACAGTATTATTGACTATATTCCTTATGCTGTACTTTTCATCTCCATGACTTGTTTAAAAATTTTTTTAATGTTTATTTATTTTTGAGAGAGAGAGAGAGAGAGACAGAAAGTGAGCAGGGGAGGGGCAGAGAGAGAGGGAGACACAGAATCCAAAACAGGCTCCAGGCTCTGAGCTGTCAGCACAGAGCCCGACGTGGGGCTCGAACTCACAAGCTGTGAGATGGTGACCTGAGCCGAAGTTGGATGCTTAACCACCTGATCCACCCAGGCGCCCCCCAAACCCATGACTTATTTAATAGACTTTTGTGTTTTGATGTTTGCTAAACATGGGAGCCCAGCTGGCTCAGTTGCAAGAGCATGCGACTCTTGATCTCAGGTTGAGTTTGAGCCCCATGTTGGGTGTAGAGATTACACAAAAATTAAATTAAAAAAAAAAGATTAAAAAAAAGCTTAAAAAAAATGCCAAACACAATGTCTTATTCCTTTGCAGACCACTGTGGGGCACTATAATCTGTGTCTTTGGGAAGCCGACTTTGAATGGTCTTTAATTAAAGCTTTGGTAGGCTCTGCGGGAACAGAGTTTACTTTGGGGAACAACAGTGACAAATTCAAGACTCAGGTAAAAGAATCTCAACCACCCTGGGGCCAATGGAAAACTCTGCTTTTTCATTGCATAACACTTAACACTCTTGGGGGAAAATAATGATTTAGTAACTAGTTCCCTAAGTAAAAGCAAATTTTCTTTGAAATGGTTGCTTAGCAGAGCTGTTCTGTGCTCAGCTGTTCTGTGATATTTTGATTTTAAAGTGTCATATGAAAATCTGTCCTATTGTCTATGCTTTCTAATCCACCATCTACGCTGCTCCTAGAGTTACATATGTACTTTAAACAAATCACATGAATTAAATCACATGTGAATACAAGTTCTTCAGCATGACACAAAAGAGCTTTCCTTATCTGGCACTTGCCTAGCTCCTCATCATTTCTCCCTATTCCCCAATCTTTGCACTGTGCCTGTTTTGGCAGATGCTGGTAGTTGCCTACTGAAAATCTAATCTCGCCTTTTTCCCTATTCTTAGAACTCCAGTTTATTTTAAGGCATCAATATGCCCAGTTTAAAACACACACACACACACACACACACACAAACACACACACGCACACACACACACGACATTTCTTATCTTTGTTTCAGCCGGGAGTCATCATCTGACACACTTTTGGCCAGAGAGATGTAAGCAATTGCCTGTCGGAAAGCCATGGGAAGAGTTTGGTTTCTTTTTTTAAGTTTATTTATTTTGAGAGAGAGAGAGCAGGGGAGGGGCAGAGGGAGGGAGAGAGAACATACCAAGCAGGCTCTGCACCGACAGCACGATTAACTGACTGGGCCACCCAGATGCCCCTGGTTTCTTGAAATAGTGCCCCCGTTTTTGTTTGCTTTTATTTCTTCTTCTTCTTTTTGCCTGGCTAAGTGGACAGAAGCCTGGAAGTAGAACAGCAGATAAGAACAGCTACTAGCTACAGATTGGAGGGGGTGCAGAGATTGAATGAACCTAGGATATGGAAGATAGCATGGAGTTGCTGCACCAGAGCTGGGTCGCCTGCCTCTGATCATCATCTTCTTCTCCTTCTTTCTTCTTTCTTCTCCCCCTCCTCCTCCTCCCCTTCCCCCTCCTTTTCCTCCCTCTCCCTCTCCTTCTTCCCCTCCCTCTCCTTCTCCCCCTCCCTCTCCTTCTCCCCCTCCCTCTCCTTCTCCCCCTCCTTCCCCTCCTCCTCTTCCTCCTCCTCCTCCTCGTCCTCCTCCTCCTCCTCGTCCTCCTCCTTCTTCTTCTTCTATGGGTGTGGGTGTGTGTGAAAAAAATCAATCTCTATTTGGTTATGCCACTAACTCAGGCCACTTTGACATAAAACCAAATGCAATCCTAAGAGACATAGCCATTGACAACATATCATTCATCTTTTTTGAATAAATCTTTGCTATCAAGCCTCTATGTCTTAGATTTCTCTCATGGTCTGGAAAATTCCTATTTATCATTTAGGATCCAATTCAAGTGGTACCACCTCATAGATGCATTTCACAACTTGCATCCCAATTACTATTCTACCTCAGTCTCCCTACCTGTTGGAGGCATACCCTAAAATGAATAGGCAATATTCAGGCATCATTCTTTGAGACATGCTGCTTCCCTCATAGCACTGTCTGGAATATAAACCTTACTTGAAATTGTCAGTGGGTCCACCTGACTTAAGTGCTCTTTCCTTAGCAAAGTCTGAAAAAAATTTTAACTCATAGTTTATAAAGTCAAAAAAAGAAATAATATTTTTAAATAGGACTTTTATATAAACAAATTAATATGGTATATACAGTTAAGTTAGAACAAGCATATATATATGTATATATATGTAAATGCACATGAATATACACACATCTGAACACATGGCATATGTGATGTGTCTATGTAAGTGCATGAAATATGTAACTCTGCACACACAAAAATATAAATTCTGTACAAATGGAACAATAATTCTGAACCAACATAAGATGTCTTAATTGAGATATATGTCAGTGTTTCTCAGACTTTAATGTGTATGAAAATTCTCTGGGTATCTCATCAACATGTAGACCAGAAGCAGCAAGGCGGGGCCTGTGAGTCTGTATTTCTAACAATTCCCAAATGTTGCAGATGCTGCTGGTTTAGGTACCACCCTTTGAGTGGCAAGGACTGAGTGAAGCCTTAAGCTACCTGTATTGTAGGAAAATGCCCCTATCTTGATACAGGTATGGTCCTCTTCTACTTCATTTTTTTGGATTATGCAATATATGCACAGTTACAAATGTTTGGCAAGGCAGAGGTTGACTGTGTGTTCTTTAAGCCCCTTGTGTCTCATACTGGAACATACAGGTGGGATATTTTTCCCAGCTTCTACTTAAGCTACATATGGCCATATCACTAAGTCTAGCCAATGGGATGTGCTATGTCCTGCTCCCAGTTCTGGCCCCGACACACTTTCATATGTGATCCTACGTGTCTTTCCCTTTTCATTGGCTTGATTCAAACAAGCATGGTGACCTTGGAAGCCAGCTGGTGAAGGTAGCAGAGACAAAAGATGGAAGGAGCATGTGACCCCATGTTGGTTCTTGGAAGAGCCACCTACTATTCTAGGATAACTCAGTCTTGAGCTTACATAGTGAGAAATAAAGTTGTATAATTTTTGAGCAATTCTACATTTGGGGGTCTATTTTTACAGTAAATTTCCTCCCTACTTAAAGCAGTGGTAATTTTGTAATTTGGTGAAAACATACCACAATATTAGTGCAGGATTGGTATTTTTGGGACTGGCTAAGGTTTTCAGTGGGGGGGGGTGTTTATAAATATAAATTACTGTTAAACTAAGTTTTTTTATATGTATATACTTATATGTGTGTGTGTGTGTGTGTGTATATATATATATATATATATATATATATATATATATACACCCACAGTCACAGGTGGATGAATGAGGCTGATTATATGCCATAAAAAACATGTTCTAATTTGAATAGTTGCTGTTTTATTTAGAATTTTAAAAAATCACATTCTTTAGAATCTGTCTGGTTTCACCAATGAAATGCAGCATGGAAATTGCATGAAATTTTTTTTGTTATAATAGTTAAGAAAAAAAGTATAAATAAATTTAAGATATCAAATAAATTAGGAAAATATCTAAATCTACAAATGTCTTCAAAACTGTGAATAAACATGGGGTGCCTGGGTGGCTCAGTCAGTTAAGTGTCAGACCCTTGATTTCAGATCAGGTCATGACCTCCCAGTTGTGAGGGCCTTGAGGGTCTTGAGGTCAGGCTCTGCTCTGCATGTGGAGCCTGCTTGGGATTCTCTCTCTCTCTCTTTCCCTCTGTCCCTCCCCTGCATGCATGCACTCTCTCTCTTAAATAAATAAATAAATAAACCACACACACACACACACACACACACACACACACACACACACACCACATGAATAAACAGAACTGCTTTTTGAAAATCTATTGCTAAAGAATAATATTCGAAAGCACTAAAGGAAAGACATATTAATTCAAAATTCCCTTTACGGGTAAGAAGTTCCTATAAAATCTTTCCTAAATTGGAAGGTAAGAGGATAAGGAATTTAACAGAATATTTGGCCAGAAGGCATCAAAGACATAAAAGAAGTATAAGAAATATAAGGAAAATCAACAGGGTTCTATTAGAAGTCATTACTAATCCTTGCATTTTTTTCAGTTGTTTATAATAAAAGCTATTTATATTTCATAAGATGATAACTATTGGCTGTAACATATATTGCCCATCACTTAAAATAAATGAAACTCAAGGAATTTCCGAGCCTTTTCATTCCAGGAATGAAACAGAGAATTGATTTCCATGTAACAGATTACTGTGTAAAGAAATTACTAACTGGTCAGATTTGCTTTGCTGTCCCTCTCTGAGTATCATTTGTGGGCAAGCTTGTAGGTAAATGTGATTAGTCTTCAAATGCAGAAAATATAAATAAATGTACTTTCTTATATTAAACATATTTATGAATGAAAACAGGCAGATCTCCTTGAGCTTACTAAACCAAAATGATAGCCTTCAGATAACATATCAGCTGCTGGCAATCCACAATAGTAGGGGGCAGGGAAGGTTTGCATCAATGACAGTCAGAATGCAGTCCTCACTTCCCCGTTCAGTCAGTCCATTGTTTCAGCTTTTGCTTGCCCCAAAGGTTTCCCTCCAGTATCAAACAAGGATTATACAATCTATGCAGCCACAGATACTTGGTGAGGCAGAGGCTAACTATGTGTTCTTTAAGCCCTTTTCTCTTATACTAGAAAATTTAGCTGGGGTATATCAAACAACGGGTAATAAATCACTAAGTTCAAGGGGAAATAAATCAAATAGTGCTTGGTTTGTGTTTTGGTTTTGTTTCTTTCTGAGAAGATCTGAGCAAAATGTTACAACGTGTAAGCAAAGTTTGCAAGCCAAGGCGTGCCGGCTGAATCTGGCCAGCAGATGTGCTCTGTAGGCCTGCACAGTGGCATTGTTTGTCTCAGGAGATTGAGGGGGGAAATCTGCATTAGGGCTTTTCTCAAAACATTTGAAATTCTATCACCAGTGACTGGCATCCTGTTTGGGGGGTTGGGGGGGGGTGGGGATCAAGTGAAGCTGAAGACAAACTTCCTGTGTTCTCCCCCTGTCTTGTTCTCCCAAAGCTTGGACCAAGTATTTGTCTGGCCCCTGTTGGCATTTCTATTTGTAACTTCTGTGTAGAGGAATGGGGGTGGAGGGGCCGTGATAGGAAGAAACAGAGAAAGGTTTAAAAACTCCACAACTTAAATCTTTATTCAAGAGAAAAAATGGGAATTGCTGGTGCTAGTAACACCTCAACACAAATGTATTTATTATAATGGATCGGATCCTTCACAGCAGCTGAACAAAAATATAAAAAAAAAAAAAAACTTCCTTGACAAATACCTGCCTTTTTTTGGTTTTCTTTTCTTTTTTTTTTTTAATGCTTATTTATTCTTGAGAGAGAGGGAGACACAGCGCGAGCAGGGGAAGGGCACAGAGAGGAGACAAAGAATCAGTCGGAAGCAGGCTCCAGGCTCTGAGCTGTCAGCACAGAGCCTTAAGTGGGGCTCGAACTCACAAACCCCAAGATAATTACCTGAGCCAAAGTTGGAAGCCTAACAGACTGAGCCACCCAGGCGCCCTCTAGTTTCCTTTCAATGAGCTGATACTGAAACAAAGAAATAACAACTGTTAATTTAGGTTAAATATATTTGTTTTTCTTTCTACCTACATTATGTGTTGGGGTCTTCCTGTCTTGATCAGAAAAAGTATACCTCCATCGTTGAATTAATGAATTTGAAGTTTTCGTGACAAATTTCAAAGTTTTTAAATAAAATGTAGAAATCGTAGAGAATAAGTAACCCAAAAGGTTTATGACCTCTCTAAACTCTTTGTAATTCTTAAAGTCAAAATAGCTGCATTTAGGTTTACATTTCACATATTTGGAATCATTTACTCTGTCCTCTTCGTATTTCTCGGTTTTTGTTAATGGCACTGCATCTAGTGTTTCTTAAAATGATAGTGTGGCAGCCCCAAGCAGAATAAAAAAATAAGGTCTTTCAAATGAAAGCTAAGGCATGGTTACAGAATACATAGGTATTGCATATTTCATGTTATTTTCTTAACTGTGACCATCTAAGAACAACTGGGAACCCAAAAAGGAAATTTGCAACTTTTCATGTTTATGGGCTTTGCTCCTGGGCTCTCAGGGAAGCAGTACTCTAATATTTCCCAAGGTCAAAATGACTCAGCAAAACTTCAAAGTATGGGTTCTATTTCTGCCTGGAGCACACATTGTACATCTGCTTTGATAAAGAAAATAACCAAAAAGGAGCATTCTGAACACAGAGGATAAGAAAAAGTAAGAAACTTCCCTGGTTCCCATAAAATTAAAGTCATACAGCCCTGCATATAATAGAAACTTAAGGTCTGCAACTTTCTGAAATGGTCTTTGTCTAATACTTTGTAACTTTTTATGTAAAAAATATGTATACCTTTACACCAAATGTTCCCTTACCGGAGCACTCTATTCTGGTGAAGCTTGTATATCCCAGACAGCTGTCCTAACTTGGGCTCAAACAAAACTCTCTTCCTTTTTTTTTTTTTTTTTTTTTTTTTTTTTTAGAAATTCTAAAAGGTTTGTTCATTTTGCATCAACAGGACCACAACACCTTAAAAAAAGCAAAACCCGTATTTTGACATCGTAGGACAAATGTGATTGGCCCTTACTTTTAAATATAAAAGGCACACTTTTAAATATAAAAAAGGAGGATGAGACTTTTATAAATGTCTTCGCTTTTTCTACATAAAAGTTTTTCCTCTTGCTCTTACCATTAGTGTATTTCAAAAGAAAAACAAAACAAAACCCAAAACAATACAAAACAGCAACCATGACTTCAGTGTGGCCTTTCCAACCCCAGACTCTTGAAGCTCTAGTCCGGGCCGGCTCGTGACTGCGTTCCTGAAATCTGGTTTGATTCGCGGAAATTTCAGACTACTGCGGCCTTTGAAAACCCCACATCAGAATCAGCCCCCTCCTAGCAGCCCCTCCTAGCAGAAGTAGCGATTCCTTCCCATTTTTTCAAAGAGAATCACCAAGATGGTAAATTAGCCACAGCTTGACCTTTCTAATTGTTCTGCCCAGTTGTTTGCTGTTTTTCTAAATTGCCAATGTATCTATCATTTGTGTATTTACTTATGCACACCCTGTCCTATTCGAAAAGATCGAAGGTGGTTAGACACATAACTGTGAGCAAAATAAATCTTAAAACCGGTGAAAATGAGGCAGCAAAGGTAGGAATATAAGAACAGAGAGCGTATACAATATGCATGCCAAAGCTGTGAGACGTGGGCTGCTCACTGTTCCCTACCACCCATCAGGGGAGAGGGACACAGAAGCTGTAGAACTCACTGGCACAGTTTATTGCTACAAACAGAGGAAGGACAAGAGGTGGAAAAGGGAACAATACCTTCATGATTTAAATGTTGCTCATTCAGCGTACCTGCGAGGCTCAGTAGGTTGAGCTCCCCACTCTTCATTTCGGCTCCAGTCATGATCCCAGGGTCATGGGATCGAGCCCCACATTAGGGAGGCTTAAGATTCTCTCTCCCTTTTCTTCTGCCCCTCCCTTGCTTCCACTGTTACTTGCCCACACACTGCTCTCTCTCACTCTCTAAAATAAAAAAAAAATTTTTTTAATAATAAATGTTGCTATTTCAAGAAGGAGGTTGAAACAAAGTATTAAAAAGAGGCCCTGTATTATTCCCGCCTGTTCATTATTCTCCCTACCTCTGCCCTGCAGAAGCCTTGCAACACTGAAAGCAAGCTGCACCTTGACTAGACTGGAGTTCATGACAGTAGCCTGCGTAGCAAGACCTGGACATTTCAACTAAAAGGCAAACTGATTCTGCTCAACCTAGCTGTTCTAGAGCGCAGCGCAGGGTCCTTTTCAGCCTGAATAAAGCCATAGCTTTGTTTTTTGTGCATCAATGTTCTGGAGGATCCAAAATGAGGCCTTCTCTCTCTCTAGAACTGAGCTGCATTGCCCTGCGGGGTCTTCCTCAATGGGGGAATGTGAGAGTTGGGACACCAAATATCACCCTGTTAATGTTAATACATTCATGGCATACACTCATTGCTCAGATGCCACTGTCTTGTCTCCAAGAACTGCAATGTTTCAGAGTCCCTTTTCTACATCCCATACACCTTGCTGTTTTAGAGCTTGAAATGTGCTGTATCTCATGTTGGTGACAGGGTGTTGTCAAGACTGAGCCAAGTTGGTGAGATCTGAGCTGTCAGGTGTTACCGCTCTCCATTAAGACAGTAAGCCAAAAGGAAAGTAACCATCAAGCCTTTGATCATTGTGGTCGTGTAAGTGAGAAACTAGGAGAAAGCTCTGCCCTGCTGTTCCCCACTCACGATGTTCCATTTCCCCCCACAAAATGCTGCTGGGCGGGAGTCAGGTGGATCAGGCAGATGAGGGGATTGTCTTGTTGCTGGGGGGGAGGTGGTGCATAGAGGCTCCTGCTGCAGAAGATATATGAGAACTGAAAAAAAAAAAATCATCAAATAACAGGGTAGTGAGCTGCTGCGATTACAGGGAAAGCTTAGAACGTCACTCAAGTTATCTAGTTAATAAACATGTATATAATAATGATTAATTTCTAAGGAAAAAATCAAACTGTAGTTTTGAAAACAATGTTGCAATAAAATGGTCTAATAATATACTGCCATCAATCCTAGGTCATCATCTCCGCATCCCATTTGCTAAAACCAACATCCACTGATATCTCTATTCCACTTCGTAGAAACATCTCAAAAATTACGAAGTCAAAGAATTGCTGAATATCATGTCAAAAAAAGGAGTTTCACGCTTGTAAGAATTGGGTATTCTTCCTTCTGGCAAAAGCAAAGAGTAGTGCAAGGAGCTACAGTGTTAGGGGTGGCAGGGCACGGAGGTGTTACCTGGTGCAGCCTTTCACTTTGTGGACAAGTCCATTCGGGCCTAAACAAAGTGACTTGCCCAAAGTCAAACAAGAAGCCAGGGCCGGTGCAGGGCCAGGCTGAGCTGTGCCCTGATCCCGAGCAGAAAGTTGTCCATCGCAGAGCAAAATCCCTGGGAAAACAGCTCAGGGTTTTAGAATTGCAGAATGTTGCAATCCGGAAGGACCAGCTTAACCCTGTTACATACCTGTGAGGTAACTAGAGGAAACTCAGGATACATAAAAAAAAATCCTTATTGGGGTGCCTGGGTGGCTCAGTCGGTTAAGCATCCGACTTCGGCTTAGGTCATGATCTCACAGCTTGTGAGTTTGAGCCCCGCATTGGGCTCTGTGCTGACAGCTCAGAGCCTGGAGCCTGCTTCAGATTCTGTCTCTCCCTGTCTCTCTGCCCCTCCCCTACTCATGCTCTATCTCTCAAAAATAAATAAATATTAAAAAAAATAATAACAAATCCTTATTAAAAGCCTAGCACAGTCTCTTCACTGGCCTAGCCTGCCACATCTCCTGACTTTCTCCTTTGTGTTTACTCCTCTCAGGCCAACAAGTCTTTCAGCAGGAGCCCTGACACTTCCCCATTAGGGATCTATGCCAGTTTGGGTCCTGTATCCTGAAATAACACTCTCCTCCCTTTCTGGCTGATTCTAACTGTAACTTCATTCTAAGTGTTACTCTTCGAAAGAAACCTTTCCTGACCAACCTGTTTAGGTGAGTCCCCCTAGAAATCCTGATTAAAGCTAGTACTGAAATAAATAAATTTAATATGTGTGGCAATAGAGGCCAGTATATTCTTGGGTTCACTTTGTATTAATCATTGTATTGTTCACTTAATTTTTACTTTTATTGGAGGATATGGTAAGAAAAGCCAAAAGATTCCACAAAGGTTGGTATGAAAAATGGCATTCCCACGTCCCTGGTCTCTGCCCCACGACTTGATTTAGGCTTCCTGGAGAAAACACTTTCAACTCTTTTAGTGTGTGTGTATGCGTAGGGGTGTGTGTGTGTGTGTGTGTGTGTGTGTGTGTGTGTGCGCGCGTGCTTGTGTATTAGTATTAACTCCATATTTCTGGATAACACGTATCCTGCTTTTTCTTGATTTTGAAAAATTAGCTATTGACTCCCTACTAAGGAAAATGAGGTCTTATCTGTCTTACACCAGTCCCCCCTCCTACCAAGATGCAATTCCCAGTGCATTTATATCATAGTTTCTGGTCAGGAAAATATATGGTATTTATGTTAATTTTGATTATATATGTACTGTTTACAGCTCAGCCACATGCTATAATGTTATAACATTTCCTTTCTTAGATACTAAATGCCCTTCTATATAATTTTTAGGTTTCTTGCTATTACTAATTGTCTTGTTTTCTCTTTGGCTTAGTTTTTAAGGTACCTATTGCTAACTTACCCTCAGATTCTCTCGCATAGGTGTAAATCTCATTTGAGTATGTGTGAGATATTAATTTCATCTTCTGCAGACAGTTTTCCTCCTGCTTCAGCCTAAAGTAGTCGTTTTCCAAGCTTTGTCCATCACTATTGCCTGGACCTTTCCTGCACTGGTGCCCTGGAATGTCCTCTTGCTCGGCTCCACTATGGGATCTCCTGTTCTCAAGATCCCTCTCTCAGAGGCCACACACTGATCATTTTTAAAACATTGAGATGAAGTAATATCAGTGACAAGAGCCACAGAACCTCAAAGGACTAAAGGCCTTTTCTTCTTTTATATCAGACATTTAACGACATTTTGTGTTTTTACATTTCTAATTGGTTTTCTATGCCATTTCATGTAAAATAAATGTCTCCTTTTAACATCTGCAAGTAACTATTTTCAGTTTTAATATATTACCTTTCAAAAAGGTAGCAAGGGCAATTGAAGAGGTGTTAAATATATATCACGGTTAAATCATGCAGAAAAAAGTGCTTTTTTTGCTTTTGAAATTTTTTGCGTATATAAAGGCTTGAGTAAAATGGGTGAAAGATTGTAATGTGCTGAGGTGGAAAAAAATCCATTTTACGATTTCCAAGACCAAGATGATGAAATCCACAATGTTCAAATATAGATTTAAATGCTTGTAACTAGCAATCCCCAAGGGAATACTAACCAAGATTTTTGTAAAATTGACAGCTGACTCTAAAATTTATGTGAAAATGCAGAGGACAAAAACTGGCAAAGGCAACCTTGATTAAAAAGAACAAAAAGAGTCCAACCACCAGAAACCAAGACCTATTTCAAAACTATAGTAATCAAAACAGTGTGTTTCTGTGCCTGGATAGACAAATAGGCCAATGGACCAGAATACAGAGTTCAGAAACAAATCCACACATATATGGTCACCTGTTTTATGACAAGGTGATCCTACAGTAGAGTGGAGAAAGTTCTCTTCAATAAATAATACTGGTGTAACTGAATATCCACATGGGAAAAAATATATCTTGATGTTTATGTCATACACCATACAAAAAATTTTCAGTGAATTTAAAATCTACATGTGAGAGGGGCGCCTGGGTGGCTCAGTCGGTTGAGCGCCTGACTTCGGCTCAGGTCACGATCTCACCGTTTGTGAGTTTGAGCCCCGCGTTGGGCTCTGTGCTGACAGCTCAGAGCCTGGAGTCTGCTTCGTATTCTGCGTCTCCCTCTCTCTCTGCCCCTTCCCCGCTCATGCTCTGTCTCTCTCTGTCTCTCAAAAATGAATAAACATTAAAAAAAAATTTATAAAATCTACATGTGAGAATGAAACAATAAAGCTTTAAAAAAACACAAGAACATTTTGATGACTTTGGAGTTGGCAAAGATTTTTTAAAAAATAGTATACACATTCAAATTAAAATTTTCTGTTCATCAAAAGAAACCATCAAGGAACTAGAGAATATTACGCTAAGCGAAATTAGTCAGAGAAAGACAAATATCATATGACTTCACTCATATGAGACTTTAAGACACAGAACAGATGAACACAGGGAAGGGAAGCAAAAACATAAAAACAGGGAGGGGGACAAAACATAAGAGACTCTTAAATATGGAGAACAAACAGAGGGTTATTGTAGGGGTTTTGGGAGGGGGGATGGGCTAAATGGGTAAGGGGCAGTAAGGAATCTACTCCTGAAATCATTGTTGCACTATATGCTAACTAACTTGGATGTAAATTAACAAAATAAAATAAAATAAAAAAGAAATCAGCAAAAAAAAAAAAGCAAAGAAAAAGAAACCATTAAGAGAGTTCAAAGCCAAAAACCACACATAGGAAAGAGATATTTACAATACACGTGTTTGAAAAATCAGTAAGAGACAAATAAAAAAATGGCAAAAAGATTTGAATACGCACTTTACAAGAGAATATTCTGATCACTGATACACATAAGATTCCTAACATCATTAATGATTAGGGCAATTAAAACCATGATGAGATTTCTCTACAAACCTACCAGAATGGCTAAAATTAAAAGACTTGCTGGTTGGTAAGGATGCAGAGAAACTGTAACCCTTATGAATTGTTGGTGGGAATGTAAAATTGTGCAGCTGCCATAGAAAACAGTATGGTTGTTACTCAAAAAATTAAACATAGAATCACCATGTGATACAATTCTCCTTCTGGGTCTATGCCCCAAAGAAGTGAAATCAGGAGCTTACACAGATATTTGTACAAAAATGTTCCTAGCAGTTTTATTCACAAAAGCCAAAAGATGGAAATAACCCAAATATCTATCAACAGATATGGATGAACAAAGTATAAACTTACACTGGAATATTATTCAGCCTTAAAAAGGAATAAAACTATATTATGTGCTACAATGTAGATGAGCCTTAAAGACAACATGGTGAGTGAAATAAACCAGACACAAAAGGACAAATATTATATGATTCCACTTCGTTAAGGTACCTACAATTGTCAAATTCATAAAGAAGAGGAAGTAGAATGATGGTTTCTAGGGCCTGGGGGTTACCATCGTGGGGAGTTACTGTTTAATAGGTACAGAGTCCTAGTTTGGCATGATGGGAAAGTTCTGGAAGTGGATGGTGGTGATGGTTGCACGACAACATGAATGTACTAAATGATAATGAGCTATACACTTAAAAATTGCTTAAATGATAAATGGCATGTTATGAATATTTTACTATAATAAAAAAGAAATTTGTTGAGGAGGATGTGAAATGAATTTGAGTTTTTGCTGATGGGTCGGTAAACTGGTACAAGTATTTTGGAAAGCTCTTGTTAGTATTTACTAAGGCTAAATACATGCCTACCATTATTGCCCAGGAATCTCATTCCTAGATGCATATGTCCAATAGAAATTAGTACATGTCTCAAAAAAATGTATAAGAATATTCAAGAAAATTATGCTTACTAGACAAAACATGGAAATATCCCAAATGTCCATCAGTGGTACAATAAATAATAAATTGAGCTATATATTGGTCAGGTCTGGTGACACAGTTTTGACACAGGATAATTTTACAGTGCAAAATGAAAATACAGGTGCCTTGTTAAGGAATTATTAACAATTTCAAGATGTCAACAACAGAGCATTAAACCAAACAGGAGGCTGTGTTGCCTTGCACACGTGATTCCCCCTGTCCTGATAGTGATACAATGGAATACTACAGAGCAGTAAGAGAGGAACAACCTATTACTGCATATAACAAATGGATGAGTTTTGCAGATATACAATAAGCAAAAGAACTCATGCACAAGAGAAACTATACTATATGATGTCGTTTACAGGAAGATTAAGAACAGAGAAAATAATACATGATGATAGAATTTAGAATTGTGGCTGCCCTGGGGAATGTATTGAATGGAGAGACGCATGAGAAAGCCATCTAGGGTGGTGGAAATGTTCTATATCTTGATATAGATTGTGGATACACAGATATAAACGTATATAAAAGCATAAGTAACAATACTTGTCGGATTGAATATAAAAGCACCACATGGTATCAGCTGCCTATACCTTCAGGTCCTTTTCACCCAGTACAGATCTGAATCTTGTGCTCTGACTCTTGTTTGGATGGGAGGTGTTACAGGGTCCTATGGCTCAGAGAACATTGGATTAAGACCCTTCATGCTCTTTGATTCATGGCACTGACATTTCCATTGTCTACAACCAATACCTGTCATCCTAAGACCCTAAGAGCCAGGGATACCAGCAATGCCAGTTCACACCCAAAAGACACAGAAGTCTACTTGAGATACTTAGGTCATGAGCCAAAGTGCCTCACGTGATGGACCCCCCCATCCCCCTCAACAACAAAACAGACAAAAAAACCTGTGTTGCAGTGCCCCACAATTGTACTTTGTCTTCGTTTTTGCAATACATTATTTCAGAGACCCTCCTCTTTTTAATACTATGTAATTTTTAGATTTATCATAAGAAAAAATATACATTTAGAAGGGAAACAATTTTCATATTAAAATCAAACTAAAATTAGAACAAAATTTACTCTGGTAATAGAGGGCATTCAGCAAGCACATATTCTTGACTGGTGACAATTGGCTGAAGCAGCCCTTGAACATACAATGGACCTATAGAGTTTGAATTCCTAGATTTACTTTTTGAAACACTGCATGTGCCAACTGAAAAGGGGCAGAGGGGCCCCAGTCAAGGAACTGTCTACATCCCCACTTAACCGCAGAATCCCTGCCATTTTAACGAGGCGCCATTTTGCTTTTTATGTGAAAAGTACTTGTCTGCTCTCTGATAAATCAAAGCTATCATTTATATTGTAATTATTTTTGTAAAAATTGTCTTTATTATCTTGGGATATTTTGGTACTGTATGGCAATTTAATATGAAAAGTACAAAATCATTATTATCTGTTTTCTTGGGAGAATGGGAGAATAAGTGGATAAAAAGATGGATAATGAGTAAGAAAAAGAAATGGTAGGATTGTTGGACTTTGATGGCACAGCACCAGCAGGATTCTGCTGAGCATGCAGGCCTGGTGCCACAGAAATGTGTGTGTGGGTGTTGGGGATTAGCATCTCCAAGGAATGCCTTCAACCAATAGAGTATGGGAGCTGCTGGATAAACATTTCTCCCTAATCCTCTCAGAAGACTACTGAAAGAAATCTGCACACTTCTCAGATAGTGATCTAGCCACAGTTTCCCACAGAGGTGACCTTGATAACTCATTCTTGCTTTGGCTTTACTTCTCCCCTATTTCTCTTTCCTAAGTCCATCTCTGCTGATATGTGTAATCACATCCCAAATAAATTACCTGCTTTGCTTTGCAGCTGTGTGGAGAGTAACTGGGGCTAAGACACGGGCATCTAGGTCCCCTCCCTCCAGTGCTTCAGGTGTCTCCTAGAACCTCAGAGCCCTCCACTAGATTCTCTGCAACAAACTGACCAAAAGTGGTGAAAGCGTGGAGGAGCACCCGGGAGTTTTAATGGGACAGGAGCGGAAATGGTGCCCATCCTTGCCGCCTACTTGCCATTGGCCAGAATTCAGTCACGTGATTCCACTAATTACAGAGAAAGCTGGGGAAAGCACCTGTGTATGCAGGAAAATCAGGAGCTATGGTGAACACAGAGCATTGACTCTGCCACAATTTTAAAATGAATTTTACCTCTCCCCTCTCTCTTTGGGAGTTTTAAATTATTCCCAAGCTATTTGCAGCAAAATCTATGCTCACTTATTTCAGAATGTTAAATTTCATATTATTGCTATCAAAGAACGTGACATTATGTAAAGCTGCTCTGAGAAACCTCTGTTCAAAATTCTTTCCACCTTACTATTTCATGTTATTTCTAAAGTGCAGAGAGGGATTTGCCCATTGGCCCTTCCCCAAATGTTGAAATGGAATTATAACTGGACACTATCGGTGACAATTTCAAAGAATACATTATAAGTATAAAGGACCAGAACACTCTCACTTTAAGATAGGGGCAAGGTTGCCAGCAAAATTTGCTGGGTATGCCCTCTGCAAAGGAAGATCCAGATCTGTTCAGATATATGAAAGAGAAAACTCACAAACATGTGAAGTCAAAGTGATAATATATCTTTAGAGGAAGTAAAATTACACTCCTTGACTCCTCTCTAGACCTCTTGAGATCATGACATATCTGCTTCATTACTTCTTTTTAAAGAAACAAAATTAGATCCAGCCTATAAAAATACCTTACTTCTGATTCTGGCAACATCCAAGTACAGGTTTGCTCCAGAGAGGTGCATTGGGATAAACTGCCAAGGGTTAGGGGCAGAAAAGCCCAGGTAACTCATTCCTTCATCTTGAGCGTCTCTACAAGTTTAGGTTGGTTTTGCCTAGCCCTTAGTTACAGGTAAAAGATGACTGCTTTATCATTTTCATTTGGATGAGCTCAGTGAAAATTTAAACTTGGTGTGTTCTTAACCATCTCTGTATTCAAGCCCCCTTACCCTGTATCACCGTAAATGTCTTTTCTCAATAAAATATAACCACTATTTATTGAGTACCTTTGATGTGGTTGCTGCTTACATTACCTCACTTAATCCTCAGATGAACCATGTAAATAAAGCAGGTTTCATCAACCCTATTTTAGGGCTGAGGAAGCTGAGTCATTGAGCTGTTGAAGCTATTGTTTGCCGGCCACTGATTAATATGTATAACCTCTTCTCTGAACATATTTTTCATTTTCTGGCTCTCCCCTGAGGATCCTATTTCCTCCCAGCCCTCCCTCATTTCCCATATATTCAAGAGTCTAGGATTGCCAGATAAAATACAGGACACACAATTAGATTGTAATTTCAGATAAACAATAAATATTTTTTGTATACGTATGCTTATTAAATATTTATGTAATATTTAGTAGTACTAAATATTATTTGTAGTGATATTTAGTGACAATTATCTGAAATTCAAATTTAACTGGGCTTTGTTTATTTTTAAGTTATGAAATCTGACAATCCTAAGTGAGCTAAGTGTCTTTCTTATGTATTGTTCTCTTTACACCATTTCTCCTTATAACCTCTGGCAACTTTGAAACATGTGTCTACATGTCTTCAAATTCCACTCTCTATTACCCTTCCTTGTATTTGAAGTTGTCTGTCATGCTCAGGGTCATTCTTATCAGTTTACTGATCATTTCAGCACCTGGTTCACCTTCTTCCTCTGAGTAATTATTTCCATTATTATTTTTTGAGGATTATATTACCCACATAGATGACAATTCAATATCTTTGCTTCCGAGTTCTTTTACCTTCTAATTTCAAACATTTTTCCCCCTCCATTCTGATTCAACATAGTAACATAGGGAATATGGAAAGTTTCATAGTATTAAATAGAATGGCCAAGGAGGCCTCACTGAAGAGATGACTTTGAGCAAATACCCTGAGAGAGGTGAGAGACCCATCTCTGTTGAGACTTAGACAAAAGTGGTCCACGAAGAGGAAATAGTAAGTTCAAAGGCCCTGAGGTAGAAGCCCCCTGGAGCTTGTTTCAGAAAGTTTCTTTAGAATAGGGACTATATCTTATAGTTGGTTGTACTGTTGATTGTGCCCAATAATGTCTTGCCCATAGAAATAACTCAGTAAATATGACGACTCATAGACCACAATAAATTCTTGTTTAATAAGTGAATGAGGGGGGTACTTTGATAGGTTATAAGACATATTTGGAAATCAATACCTGTCTTGTAAGAACTTGCAACCGAATGACAGCAAATATTTATAACAATATATAAAATAAAAGCATAAATTAAACAACGAATTTTATGTACAACTAGAAGGGTGCATTTGAGAGTGCAGTTTGAGAGGCACAATGAAAGTTTTACATAGGCTTGCTCTGCAGAATATTTTCCCAAGGGTTTCACGTTATTCTCATTAAAAAAATTTTTTTTTAAATGTTTGTTTTTAAGAGAGAGAGAGAAAGAGAGAGAGAGAGAGAGTGCAAGCAGGGGAAGGGCAGAGAGAGAGGGAGACACAGAATCAGAAGCAGGCTTCAGGCTCTGGAGCCATCAGCACAGAGTCCCACGTGGGGCTGGAACCCACAGACTGCAAGATCATGACCAGATGGGGAGTCCACTGGCTTAACCTACTGAACCACCTGGGCACCCGTTATTCTCATTTTAATCAGAAGGTTCTACAAACATTCTGGACTTAAAATAACATACTAATGTCATGTTGTCTCTTCTACAGGCCACACTTCTGTAGTTTTTTGTGACCTTTTGATTCTCTTGCTTTCAACCCAGTAAGACTCTTGAGGAATCGAAGTAAGGAAAGGTAGTGAAGATTAGATTTTAATTCAGCAATTTGTCTTAAACAGCTTTATTGAGAGCCTACCCAGTGAGAACTGACCAAGGTCTTATATATTCTAGTACCGGGAACAGGGCCCAACGCAGTATTTATTCTTCAGGTTTCTGTAAAACGAATGAGTGGACGAACGAACGAAATTGATCAGGGAACATGGCTCCTCTGGGTATCTGTATTTGAAGCCCGGAGCCGAATTTCCAATTTTGTTTAGTAATTTTTGGACTATCATAGAGGGTAAGAACAACACAAAAAAATGATTAATAAGACAATGAACATCATTGACCAGACGGCACCAACACTGCGGCTAGTACTGTCCCGACCCAGCTTCCGTAGTCTTTAGTTCTTTGGTCGCGTAAGCGGCCAGGGCCGGAAGTGACGTCGCGAGATTTGGAGTTCGCGGGAGAACTTCTCTCTGCGGGCGGACCGAGAGAGCGCCCGCGCGCGGGATTTTCAAGCGGCCGACCCCGGGAATTGGAGCTGGCATGAGCCTCTGGGTGGACAAGTACCGTCCCTGCTCTTTGGGACGGCTGGACTATCACAAGGAGCAGGCCGCCCAGCTGCGCAACCTGGTGAGTCCGCGTAACGGGGCAGGGAGAGCGGGGAGAGGGTAGGCCCCCATCTCGGGAGTTTCAAGCCCCTAAGGAGTGTGGTAGGCCCTGAAGTGAGAAAGCATTGAAATAGAGGAAAATGAGGGAAGAGTGCACTTTCAACAGCAAATGCAAATTCCTTGAGGCAGGAGTGTGTCCGGCCTATTCTAGGAACCTCAAGAAGGCCAGTGTAGCTGGATAATAGTGGGCAGAGGGAGGGGCGGGGGGAGGTGCAGATCCAGTAAAATCTTGTAGGGTGAGATTGGAAGCCATGGAAGGTTTAGGGCAGAGAAGTGACATCATGTGACTTTACTTTTTAACAGGGTAACTTAAAATTTCTTGGTGTCATTTCCCGTATTTATAAAAAGGAGGGTGTTTTATTTATTAACTTCAGAGGTCATTTCTAATTTTAAAAGGTTGTATTAGATCGTCCTTGAGTGTAATTCCTAATAGAAGATTTTTTTTTTCTTTTCTCCATCCTGACGTGTATTTTCGTGTTGTAGTTGGTATAAGTGTCTAATGGCAATGTTTTCTGAGAAGCAAACTGAATATTTTAGGAAATGGAGAGGGGAGAAGGGTCTTGAGAAAAATCTAGTGTCTGTGTAAGCTATTTATTCACTCCTTTCTAGAACCGAGTAGTACCATATGCTAATAAAAGTGTTTTGCTCAGCTCTCAGGTTCTTCAGCACCCACCTTTTTTCTGTTACAGGTACTATTTGGCAAGTACTTAAAAAAATGAGAAATAATGAAAAAAAAAAAGAACTCTATCCTTATTCAGAGTCATTGGAAAAGTTGATAGTGTTGTGAGATTGAAGGTTTTTTTTTCCTTTTTTTAATTATTGGTATTCCATCTATGGTAGTTTAAGCTCTATTACAGCTGTATACAGCTCTATACTTCCATTTCTAGACAAATTGCGTTTTCTCGCCATAGCTTTCACTTTGATTTTCTTAGGCAAACGACACCTTTTATTTTCTATGGCTGTCTTTTTGTTATACAGAATTTGGAGTAAATATTTTGGACAAAAATTTAATATACTGCTCTCGGATGTTTATAGATTTGCTTTTAAAAACTGTTCAACTGTTTTACTGTTGAATCTACAATTTAGTAAAACTGGAACATTTAAAGCATACCCTTAATTTTTGGCTAGATGGAGTTTAAAAAGCAAAGGCAACAGGTACTTGTGAAGCACCTGCTATTTTCCAGGCACTGTTTCAGGTGAATAGTTCCTTTCCTTGATACTTTTTTTTTTCAGTACCAGACATAGATGAGTTTCCAAAGTATTAAAATTCACCCCAATAAGCTTTTCTGTTAAGATACTTATTTCATTTTTTTCTATAATGCTTACTTAGAAACTTCTGTCACAAGTGGGGCGCCTGGGTGGCGCAGTCGGTTGAGCGTCCGACTTCAGCCAGGTCACGATCTCCCATTCCGGGAGTTCGAGCCCCGCGTCAGGCTCGGGGCTAATGGCTCAGAACCTGGAGCCTGTTTCCAATTCTGTGTCTCCCTCTCTCTCTGCCCCTCCCCCGTTCATGCTCTGTCTCTCTCTGTCCGAAAAATAAATAAAAACGTTGAAAAAAAAAAATTAAAAAAAAAAAAAGAAACTTCTGTCACAAGATTTTATGCCCCTGAGGTTAAGACCTGTGTTCTCAGTGTTGTGTTTTTTTTTTTTTTTTTTAAGCCTTCATAGCACTGACTCCCAAACGTGACTGATCACCAGGGTCACCTGGGAAGTTTTTTAAAAGCACAGTCTTGTACTCTGTTGCAGCACTGTCAGTGCCCTACTCCATCCCATTGCTCTTGACTTATAAATGCACACAGATTGACTTCCAGCTTCCAGGATCTGTGCTTCTTGAAGGCTTTCTTTTGCTGACACTCCTAAGCAGACTTGAAATGCCTGGTAATTGATGCTCTTCCTTAATCTGAACCACTTTCCCAAGCAAGTTGCATCAAAGGATTGATGAGAGAGAGCGTATTGTACTCCAGCTTCCCCACCTCTTGGGTGGGTTAACGTTGTGGTGTGTTATTTCTTTAAAAAAATTTTTTTTTCAATGTTTGTTTATTTTTGAGAGAAAGAGAGCGAGGGAGGGGCTGAGAGAGAGGGAGACACAGAATCCTAAGCAGGCTCCAGGCTCTGAGCTGTTAGCATAGAGCCTCATGTGGGCTCAAACCCACGAGCGGTGACATCATGACCTGAGTCAGACGCTTAACTGACTGAGCCACCCAGGCGCCCCTATTGTGGTGTTTTTTTTTACACTGGCTTCAAGAGTATCCCCAGCTGGATTAAACTGCAGATGCCTAGAGTGGTTAAGCAGATAATGCATTCCTTGGCTGCCTTCCTTTCCTTGCTTTGCTTTCTTATTCCCCTACAAAGTTTTCCTTTATTTTTCAAATAAACCACATACATTCAATTCTTAAAAAAAGAGACTATAGCCCAAAGTAAGTCAGGCATCATTTCTTAGTTACTGAATCTTAATCTCATGGATGGGGTCCAGTAAAAGTTTTTTTATTTTAAAAAGTTTTCTAGGAGTTTTTGAAAGCCTGGAGCCTGCTTCAGATTCTGTGTCTCCCTCTCTCTCTGACCCTCCCCCACTTGTGCTCTGTCTCTCTCTCTCAGAAAAAAAGAAATAAATAAAAATAAATAAATATAAAAGTCTCTATATAGGCTCATACATACATATTTTTGAAGTTTCATAAGTGGAGACACAAAATATTTGATACCTAAAAAAGTAGTTTAATTCTCTCTAGAGCAGTTGTTTGACTAGGGAAAATGCCTCTTTTTTTTCCCTCCCTCCAGGTGCAATGTGGTGATTTTCCTCATCTCTTAGTGTATGGACCATCAGGTGCTGGAAAAAAGACAAGGATTATGTGTATTCTACGTGAACTTTATGGTGTTGGAGTGGAAAAATTGAGAATTGAACATCAGACCATCACAGTAAGCATTTTGCTTTGAGGCCTCCAAATATTTATAGGAGGGATTTCCAGTCCTATCATATATATTCCCATGGCCCTGTCCATTGCTGCCCAATGTGTGATTTAAGTAAGAATTTCACAGATAACCCAGATGCACAGGATTGAGAGCTACTGATTTATAGACCTAACTGTTAAAACCAGAACAAAGTCAGTTATGTTCGAGAGGAAATATGAGCAACCAGAGATTTGGGGTAAAATGTAGGCAGTGGAATTTATTTTAGATTATCTAGCAAATCAGTACCTCAGCTGAAACTGGAACTCAAGTCTCTACAGTTCATTATTCTGAGAGCAATAATGGATTTGGAAAAACAATGATTTTGAGAAAAATTGTAAATGTGGAATCAGGCAACTTAATAAAGATTAGACAGCTGACTGATTAGACAAGGAAGCATGAAGCTCTGGGATGTTCAGAGAATTCCTATGATTTATCTTGGCTGAGCTTTCCAGCCTGTACCATGCAGTGCATTTTCATACTCTTCTTATAGACAGTGGTTGAGATTCAGTTGAAATTACCTTCTCTTGGTGTGCCCCTCTCCAACCCCATTAGAATTAGTTTTTCCTTTTTGTTGTTGTTGTTTAAGTTTTTTTTTTTTTTAAGCTTATTTATTTTTTTTGAGAGAGAAAGAAAGCGCGATCAGGGGAGTGGCAGAGAGAGAGAATTCCAAGCAGGCTCCGCACTGTCAGCGCAGAACCCAGTACGGGGCTTGAAGCCATGAATCATGAGATCATGACCTGAGCCGAAATCAAGAGTCTGATGCTTAACTGACTGAGCCACCCACGCACCCCTAGTTTTTCCTTTTTTAACCTATAGCTTATACTTTTTAGTACTTACTTTGTTTTGCTTTCATTATAGTTTATCATACATTTTTTTTTTTTTTGAGAAGATTGTATTTGTTTTGAAGTTATGCAGGGAACATGTCCTACTCATTTTTATATCCTTCATAGCCCGTGGTGTAGCATCTTGTACATATTAGGCACTGAAAAAATGAATGCTGAGTGACTGGATGGTAAGTAGTGCTATTAATAGAATCTTTAGGAAGATAAATCGATTTTGAGCTAATATTGATGAGCTTGTGTTAGACACATTGAGTTTAAGGTGGCTTGTGGTACATCCTGGTGGGAACTCTTATAAAATATTCAGGGACAAATTTAACAAGAAAGGTGTGTGATCTGTAGGAAGAAAACTGTAATACCTTATAAAAGGGAAAAAAAAGCTGATCAAATGGAAAGATCCAGCAAGTTCTCAGGTAGGAGGCTTAATATTTTAAAATATCTGTTTTCCCCAAGTTACAGTATAAATTTCAGTGAAATTAGAATTAAAATCCAACTTGTTTTTTTAATTTCATGAAATGATCTGAAAGTACATATAAAAGAATACCTTTCTGAGACCATACAAAAAAGATTTGTGAAGTGGGACTTGTGTTAATGAGATATTAAATCATATTGTAAGGCTGTTTTAACCAAAACAGTATATTGGCATGGGAATAGAGAATTTGATCAGTGGAACTTATTAGAGAGCCCAAAATTACGATGGAAAATCTATTTCAAATCAGTATTAAAAACCTGAGTTAGCAAGATGTGCTAGCATAACTAGTTATCTACTCTGAAGAAAATAAAGTTGAATCCCTATGATTCATAATTTACAGAGATGAGTTCCAGATGAATTAAAAACTTAAATGTTAAAATGAAGCACTAAATTTCTTAGACTATATGAGCAGCCTGTAGGTCGAGAATACCTTTTAATAGAAAACATGGAAGGGGCAGGGGCACCTGGATGGCTCAGTTGGTTAAGTGACTTTGGTTTCGGTGATGATCCTACGGTTTGTGAGTTCGAGCCGTAACGGGCTCCATGCTGACAGCTCGGAACCTGGAACCTGCTTCGGATTCTGTGTCTCCTTCTCTGTCTGACCCTCCCCTGCTTGCACTCTGTCTCTTTCTCTCAAAAATAGACGTTAAAAAAAGTTTTTAAATAAGGAAGTGATAGAAAAAAAGAAATATATACTTGGATGTATATAAATTTATGTTCCTATTATAGAATATAATGTACATAGAATCAGTAGAAAAACAAATGATTGTCAAAAAATAGTTGAAAGGAATGTGTTAGATAAAAGATTTTACAAATTGACAATGAAAGACAACTTGGTAAGAAACTGAATAAAAGAGTCATAAGAGAGAAATGTAAATGACCAATAAATGTGTGTAAAGATGTTTGTCATTTTTGATAGTTAAAGAGAAGCAGTGAGTCTGTTATCAAATTGGCAGAACTTAAAGGCATGATATATCCAGAATGGAATGTTGGGCAAGAGTATTTGTTGCTAGTGGAAAACTGAATTGTTAGATTTTTTGGGGGGAGATAGGCTGATTATACATATATACATACATACATACACACACATAAAAATTTAGAAAATGTGTCCCCTTCAATCCAGCAAATCCTTTATTGGGAATCTATTGCATAGAAATGAAGTCAGTACATGATAGATGTATGGAGAAGGATGATAATTGTGGGATAGTTTGGGATGTCAAAAAGCAAGAAGCAAAATGCCCATCAGTATGATTGGCTTTGGGACATCCATGTTATAGGTCATATGCAACTAACCTACACCAGTATCTGAGGGGAATTGTGTAGATGCATTGTTAACTAGGAAAAGTAAAACACAGAGAAATGGGTATGATTGACTCTTTTTTTTATAACTTTTTTACAAGAAACACACTCTATAGAAATATATTAAATATATCTATATAAATAGATACATATCTATGTGTTTATTTTTGTGTGTTATGGAAAAGTCTATGCAAGGACATATGCAGACTGTTTACAGGGGTGATCACTCATAATGAGATGGTTTGTAGATTTCTGGAGATAGAGGGAAAAGTAGAAACCAGGGTGTGTGATATGACCCAATTTATATAGAAATACGTTCATCTGCACATAGAGAAAAAAATGGGGTTAATGAAGTTAAAATATTCTTGGTGGTTATCTGAAGTTTTTTTTTTATTAAGAATAAATTGTTTTGAAAACAAACAGTGAAACAGAGAAAAGAGGAGAAATAGCCAGTAATTACACATTCAGAACATTTATTTTCTTTGTCCACAGACTCCATCTAAAAAGAAAATTGAAATTAGCACTATTGCGAGCAATTATCACCTTGAAGTTAATCCCAGGTAGGTTTCTACTATATAGAAACAAGTCTTTTCTTCTTCTTTTTTTTTTTTTTTTTTTTTTAAGAATTAAACCCATTCTTGAAATAGAATCGTGTGGAAACACCATATGTACAATAGGTAAAAGTAAAGATGCCCATTGTGAAATAGGGAGACTAGAACCTTCCCATTTCCCCTTTTCTCTGACTTCTGAGTCAAATAAGTTTAATAATTAAGTTTTCTTGCTCTATAGAACTCAGTGTTTTATACAAAGTACATTTCATAGTCATTAAATTTTTGTTCTGTTGGCTCAAGCAGAACTGATAGTAAAATAAAGTATGGCTAAAAAGTTTGTAATGTCTGGAGTGAATATTTCAGGATATATTTTGGATTACCAAATCTTTTTTTTTTTTGCCTCTCCTTTGTTTCAGTTTCTTGATTAAAGTGTGTTATAATAGTCCACCAACCAATGTCTATATTACTTATCATGACTTAATCAAAGATTAGGCTCCTGTTGGGAGACACATTGAAAACTCATGCCATGGCAGTGTAGTACTGCTTAATAGTGTAGAAGTGATTGTCTTGGGAGCAAAGTTGAGTAAAGCTTCAGTTTTGTCTGGGGCCTGGTATGTTCTTGAAGGAGAAGAAAATCAAGGACGTCTTCAGGCAAAGGCAACCTTTTTGGGCAGTGGCAGAGAGATGAGGATGAACATCTATATCAAGATTGAATGGAGCAGGAGGAATATAGTTATAAGCTAATATGTATTCAGTAACAGGCACTGTTACTCTACATGGATAATTATATGTAGTTTTCAAAACAGCTTAGGCATTATTACTTTCCTTATATGTGTCCAAGAAAATTAAGAGAAATATGACTAGTGAGAAAGGGTCTGATTAGAAAAGTAGGGAAAAATGGTAATTTCATAGACAGAGGGAACTGTTTTTGATTCTTGACTAGGAAATGATCATAAGAGACACTTGAGGCATATTGATACAATATTAGTGAATTAAGAAGGATTTGATGGCTGTTTGGGAAAATAAACTGAAGCTGATTTTTTTGCCCTGTTTCTCATCTCGAGTTCTTCTGTGGCAAGAGTAGTCCATTAGAGATTGAGCTGATTGTTTTTCACGTGTTTGAAATTGACAGCCTAAATTAACTAGGTGACTTTATGTTGGTTTGTGAGGTGCAGGACTTAGGTGCTAAAGCAATAATGTAGGTGTAAATGACAGATAATGCTTATCATAAGTCAGTAGTTTACAGAGTTCTGACTATCTTAAATTCCATTTGCTTGTCTCATCATCTTGCCAAGACCCTGAATCAGCTCCATGCTAGTGCTGGGAGCAGACTTGTCTAAGCTTGTTCTCTCTCAGACCTTTACTATTTGGGTGGAGGAGAGGCATGGAGGTTAAATTTTTGTTTCAGGGGCGCCTGGGTGGCTCAGTCGGTTAGGCGGCCGACTTCGGCTCAGGTCATGATCTTGCGGTCCGTGAGTTCTAGCCCCGCGTCAGGCTCTGTGCTCACAGCTCAGAGCCTGGAGTCTGCTTCATATTCTGTGTCTCCCTCTCTCTGACCCTCCCCTGTTCATGCTCTGTCTCTCCCTGTCTCAAAAATAAATAAACGTTTAAAAAAATTAAAAAAAAAATTTTTTTTTGTTTCAGAGTTATTTTTACATTTTGAGTGACTACAGATGATTGAGAAATTAGCTGTAACTAGATACTAACTATAGTCGGTACAGAAATATTAAAGTATTTGATAAACTTAGGTATTAGTTATTGCTTTTTGTTTTTTAATGTTTATTTTTGAGAGGGAGACAGAACACGAGTGGCGGAGGGGGAGAGAGAGAGAGAGAGAGAGAGAGAGAGAGAGAGAGAAAGAGACAATCTGCAGCAGGCTCTAGGTTCTGAGCTGTCTGCACGGGGCTTGAACTTGTGAACCGTGAGATCATGACCTGAGCTGAAGTTGGACACACAACCCACTGAGCCACCTAGGTGCCCCAGTTGTTGCTCTTTTTTTTAAGTAACAATAAACTTAATATAAGAACATGTTTACCGCTTTCAGTGTTATCTATCATATTGTAATTGAATATTGGAATATTGTTATTTTAATGACCCTGAACTATTTCACTTTGAAAGTTTTGTGAATGTAATTAGGTGTGAATAATTTTGATTAATATTTTAACCACTTAAAATCTTCAATGTTTTTCTTATAATAACAGATTAAAGGGATAATACTTTCTAAATACCTAAGTCTATATTTACCATTATTTTTGTATTATATAGTGATGCTGGAAATAGTGACCGGGTAGTAATTCAAGAGATGTTGAAAACAGTGGCACAATCACAGCAACTTGAAACAAACTCTCAAAGAGATTTTAAAGGTATGTGATAAACATATTTCTTTTAAGGTGAACACTGACCTGGTACATAGTGAGTATAAGGGAAAATGTAGTGGGGAAACATAAATTCCATCTATGTAGCGAATATTTATTAACTTGTTGTATACTGAGCATTAATGCTCTCTTAGTTTTGGGCATAAAAGTGAGTAAGACAGGCATGATCTCTCTGCTCGTGGGAGGTTGTAGCCTAATAGAATTGAATTTTGGTGGAAAGAGGACAATTTATGCCACTCATTTGTTATTTTAGAACTAGATGAGTAATGAAAACACTTTATTTAAAATAAGAAATAACATGATTGAAGCAGAACTATTCTGGGGCACCTGGGTGGCTCAATTGGTTAAGCATCTGACTTCGGCTCAGGTCATGATCTCGCGGTTCATGAGTTTGAGCCCCGCGTCGGGCTCTGTGCTGACAGTTCAGAGCCTGGAGCCTGCTTCAGATTCTGTGTCTCCTTCTCTCTTTGCCCCTCCCCTGCTCACACTCTGTCTTTCTCTTTCTCAAAAATAAACATTTAAAAAAAAGGCATAACTGTTCCTTGGACCAAAATTACATGTTTATTATCATATATTAAACAAAATCAGGTATAATTTTGCCATCCAGAGACAATTACTGTTAACATTTTTGTCATTACCTTCCGGTATTACCTGTATGCACATGTATGTGTACATTCTCATAGAAGATTTTGTGGTAATAAATATGCCAGAATTTAATGCCTTTGATACAATTTTGCTAAATTCTTCATTCAAAAGGTCGATTTATACTACCATCTGAAGTGTTTGGGAGTGCCATTATTCCTTGACATTTATCACCATTGTGGTCAATTATTTTTAATCTTTATCAGTTTGAATGGAGAAAATAAATTGTGTTTGTTTTTTCTTTAAGTTAGTATGATAATTTTTTTCTTTTGTTTGTTGCTCATTTTACTGTTTTGTGAATTGCCTATGCATATTTCAGCTGGTTTTTATCTTCCTTAGTTCACTGTATTTCAGAATAAATTTACATTTATCTATTTTTTGCTACTGTAAATGGAGTCTTACGTTTCTAACTTTTGTTATATGTGATAGCTATGATGTTTATATCTTAATTTTATGTTTAACTATATTCATTGTTGTATTGTTTGTAATAGCCTTTCCATGGTTTCTTTTGAGTTTTCAGATACATACTTATATCATCTCTGAATAGAGACAATTTTTTCCCTTTCCAATTTGTATGGCTTTCAACATTCTTTCTTATCTAATTATGTTTACCAGTACCTCCAGTACAGTGTTTAATAGTACTAAAGATGGTGGACATCCTTGTCATGACTGGAAGGAGAGCCCTAGGGTTTCCCCATTTAGTTGCTGGATTTTGGCCTGAGGTGTATCTATTTTTTTTTTAAGCTTATTTATTTATTTTTGAGAGGGAGAGAAAGGGAGAGAGCACACTCATGCATGTGCACACGTATACTCGAGTGGACGAGGGGCAGAGAGAGAAGAGGAAGGATCCCAAGCCGGCTCCGCACTGTAAGCACAGAGCCCAACGTAGGGCTCTAACTCACGAACCATGAGATCATGACTTGAGCCGAAATCAAGAATTGGACACTTACCCGGACTGAGCCACTCAGGCGTCCCTGTATCTATTTGATCATAGTAAGAAATAAGAAAGTAAGCATCAGTTTGTATTTTATTGAGTGTTCCTAATGTGAATGTGTATTAAATTTTTTCAAATGCTGTTTCTGCATCCGTGAATGTGGTATTAAGATTTTTCTTTTTAGCTCTGTTGGTCAAGTAGATTATATTATTGGCTCTTCTAGTGAAATTGCTCTCTATTTCTAGAGTAAACCTCACTTGGTCATGATGTGTTAATTTTTAAAATATGCTGCTGTTTTCTGCCTACCAAGGACTTATTTTTGTATCATTTGGTCTGTAGTACTTTATGTTAGGTGCTATTTGTTAGATTTTGGGATCAGTCTCCTTGTTTCTATTTTTCCTGTCCTATTCCATTTGGATTCTATCTCTAGAATTTCTCCTCACTGTGAAGGATTGTCTTGGAAGGGAGCTTCATTTTGTTTTCAGTGTTCTGTTCTTGTCAAACCTTGTTGCATCCAGGTTCCTTTGCTTTAACCCATAAATTGAACCCTGTGGGTGCTGTTCTCAAATTGTCCCATTATACTTCACAGTGTGTTCTTATAGGTACCTGGATTTGGGTTCTGGACCAAAGGCTGTCAGAAACATGGTACATTCTTGCCACCCTCCGACACATAGTTGCTTGTTCTCATTTGCTCATATTGGGGAGTTCTTAGGTAAAACCTATCACTTTGTTTTGGTATAAATGTTGTCCATGAGTCTTTGGTCTTGGAATCTTTCTACTTTTGTGAGAGGGATTCAAATCTACACTGCTACCACTGCCATCTTCTAGAAATAACTTAATATGATGAAAAATACAATAAATAGTTGCATTCAGGTCTAGCTGCATAGTATTCCTGAAACACTTTAAAGTCAATCCTTTATTATGGCTCGGTGGAATCTCACAGTACATGTGACCAGCTGTCTTTATTCTTTTTGGCTCTGTTTCTTGCATCAGTATTTTCCAAAGTATATTCTTAGGCATGATAAGATTTAAAGTGTTCCCCAGAAATGTGCTTCTGAGATAAAATATTTTGGGGAAGTACAGCCTAGTACCTCTCTGTCTTGGTGAGCTTTGGTTCATATAAATATAATAAAGACTGCGGTGAATTCTACAAAAAAGTAACATCTTTAACTTCATTTTAGCCTAGTGTTTCTTAAGTGTGATTGGAATTTTCTTTTAACATCTTTTCTTTAAATGTTTATTTTTTTATTTTGGGAGAGAGTGAACACAAGCAAGGGAGGAGCAGAGGGAGAGGGAGAGAGGATTCCAAGTAGATTCCATGCTGTTAGCGCCTGATTCTTGATTTCAGCTCAGGTCATGATCTCACAGTTTGTGGGATTGAGCCCTGCATCAGTGCAGAGCCTTCTTGGGAGTCTTTCCCTCTCTCTATGCCCTTCTTCTGCGTTTATGAAGTCTGCCTCTCTCTCAAAATAAACTTAAAAATAAATAAAATAAATTATTCTCACCATACCTGAGACTTTTATATGTCCTTGCCAAAGGGAAGAGTAGTATATCAGACTTCTTATTTAGAATTTCACTCCAAATAATGAGAAGGAAGAGAAGGAGATAGATTCTCAAGTTAAAATTTGTTTTCTTTTTCCTTGACTAGTGGTATTACTGACAGAGGTTGACAAACTCACCAAAGACGCTCAACATGCTTTGCGTAGAACCATGGAAAAGTATATGTCCACTTGCAGATTGATCTTGTGTTGCAATTCTACATCTAAAGTGATACCACCTATTCGTAGTAGGTGCCTGGCAGTTCGTGTGCCTGCTCCCAGCATTGAAGATGTAAGTCAAGTGAAACTTTTCAGAAGTCATTCATTTCAGATTCTCTGAGTACTGTGTGTATATCTTTGTCATGTTTGTTTTGTAAAAACATAGTGAAATGTATTAGTGATTCAGGAACAGCTATGGCCTGGATATTAACCTGTAGTAGATATATAAATGAATATGTATGGTATTAAATACCAGATATCACCAATACATAGAAAATATGATTATAAACTCTTATTAAGGATAATATTGCATATATGCCACCAATATTTAAGAAGTTCTTCCTTTTAAGTCATTTTTTACCTTAAGTAGGTATGAATTTCACTAAACTAGTTAAGGGCTAGTTATTTAGTTATTCTAGTTATTTAGTTATTCTACCTCAAGCTGATTTAATTGGCTTTGGAGGAGACTTGAGATAGATTTCTTTTCTTAACACTTATAAAGTAAAAATGCAAATTTCTCACAATAAGCAGCTTTCCTGCTATTAATAGATTTGGGGTGATTTTATGCAAAGTAGGGATAATATGTCACCTTGTGTTAGTTGCAAAGTGGTGAAGTAACTTTATTAGAAGTTTCACTTACAAAAATTTTGAGAGTAATATAGTTAAAAGGGACCACCAGGTTACACCACTCCTGTGGGCACTATTCGCTTCTTAGGGCATGCAAGTAATACCCCCCGAGTCATGCAGAATTCAGCCTATGAGACTCTACTTGGCAGCCCTCTGATCGGTGTCCTTGTCAAAGACCTGAGGCCTTGTGTGTTTTTTCACAGCACCCCCCCCCCACACACACCCAGCCCCCCAAGATGGCTGGCAGGACTTGGAGCTCAAACCAGCTCTTTCTGTAGTTGGCAGGACCAGTTGCTGCCTCTTCCTGACAACTTGACTGACCCCTGGCTTTCTGCTAAAGGAGCCTGTGGGTTAGGGTTGGGAGTGACAAAAATAAATAACAAGGGTCTATAAAGGTGTTATCAACAGAAATTGCTTCAGTGTGCTGATAGATTGCCCGTTTTTGTTAATTGTCTTTTTTGTAGATTTGTCACGTTTTATCTACTGTGTGTAAGAAGGAAGGTCTGAATCTTCCTTCACAACTGGCTCATAGACTTGCAGAGAAGTCCTGCAGGAATCTTCGAAAAGCCCTACTTATGTGTGAAGCCTGCAGAGTGCAACAGTGAGTGAAAGGGGCAGTTACCACAGGAAACATTTTGGGGCACAAGCTTCCATATAATTTATTGTGTTCTCTTTTTATCATGTAGATATCCTTTTACTGCAGATCAAGAAATCCCTGAAACAGATTGGGAGGTGTATCTGAGGGAGACTGCTAATGCTATTGTCAGTCAGCAGACTCCACAAAGGTAAGTAGTCTCAAAAATGACCATAAAAGTTTGATCATAGAAATAGAACAGATAGTCTGAGTTTTGGATTAGCTATTTCTTTTTTTTTTTTAATTTTTTTTTTCAACGTTTATTTATTTTTTGGGACAGAGAGAGACCGAGCATGAACGGGGGAGGGGCAGAGAGAGAGGGAGACACAGAATCGGAAACAGGCTCCAGGCTCTGAGCCATCAGCCCAGAGCCTGACGCGGGGCTCGAACTCACGGACCGCGAGATCATGACCTGGCTGAAGTCGGACGCTTAACCGACTGAGCCACCCAGGCGCCCCATGGATTAGCTATTTCATACTACCACCAGTGCCATTTAGAATTATAGTTAAATCTTGAATATGAATACTAAACTTTCAAAGAAAAGATAGGATTTTAATTTTAGAAGTTTACTGGTTCAGAATAGGTGGTATGTAGTAACGTGGCTTTTATTAAGCTATTGACATTTGCATATGGAACTTACATATAAATTAAAACAAATCTTGGAAGTTTTAGTTTTCTTTTCAGAATCTCAGATGACTTAATTTATAACTCAATGTGCTTAATTTTCTAATATTGAAAAGAATAATATTATAATTGTAATTGATGCATCATATCTTGGAAAGATACCAGGCTATGAATCATACCTCTACTGATTTTTATGCCCTTGAGCAGGTAACTTCATTTTAACAAGTTTTAACTTTTTCATTTATATAATGAAGATACTGTTGTTATTACTCTGCCGGGAATACTTGTGCCTTTGCTATGAAGAGCAAAAAAGATTGTGTGATAATGGTTTGAAAACATACATGAACTCTGTGCTCAAGTATGATGATAAGCTCTGTTAACAAAATTGTGTATATGCCACCAGTGTTTAGGAAGTGTTTTATAACCTATTTGTTGAACAGTTGTTTTCGTTTACTTCTGTGGGTCTATTATTCAGTAGTGGCTTATACTGAAAATATGTCAGCCATTAATTGTTTGATTTATGACAACTTTGAGAAGGGCCATCTACTTTTCTCCAAATCAGGAGTGGCAGTTTTAAGGCCCAGAGGTTTTTAAGGCTCTTTGATATGTAGTCTCCTATTCTTAATGCCTGTCAGACCTGAGAAACCATCTCTGGACTTAAGAGAGGGTAGTTGATTGCTTTAAGAAACACACTGGACTGTGTTCATCTGCTAAAGTTTAAGCTTCGTTGGTTCATGTGAAAATAATCGTGAGAAAGATATACCTTGTTTCTCCTCTTGGGTCTTATATCTGATGAATTCTAATTTTTGTAAAGATTCTTCAAAAGGATTATAACATGTACTCTTTGGCCACCATGTAGATTCGTGGATAGTCATACATAATGGGTTCTTAGTATTTCATCAGGGTTTGCTTTGAATTCCTATAATTCATTTATTTTAATGGAAGAATTTAATAGTTTTTAAGAAGTGCCAAACATTGTAAGTAGTCTCTTCAGAAAAGAAAACTTTACTTTAGGAAAAAGTGTGCATTCCATTTTGTAAAATGTTGCTAAGCAGTGAAGTAATCTCAGCCTTAAAAGAGATAAAATTCAAAACATGTTTTAGGAGACTTTTACTTTTGTAAAATATTTCTGCATTGAAGATGACTTTCTTGTTTTCTGATTTTAAAGACGAAAACTTGGTAGTAGCAGTTGTAGAACTTTCCTAATTTTAGGAGAGCTAGGTACAGATGTTGTAGTATTTGATAATTACTAGTTTGTTCTTAAGACTAGTTGATCATTGCTTTGCTTAATTCTTCTAGCAGCTGCTATCTCTTTCAATTTTCCAAACAAGTTTGGGCAGCTCACAAATACACTTTTTAAAAAAGAGGTGTTGTTATTTCCTGATTAGACTAACAGTTGTAGGAATTGATTTCGTCGTGCTACAAAAAAGAAATTTGAATTTCAAAGCTTTCAGGTTGACCAGAAATACTAGGAGGGCTGGTATCATTCTGATTATTGGCCCACACAGTACCAAATAATTGTTTCTCATTTTTGACCCATTAGACTTGCTGTGGTATTTACAGTCTTGATTCTTATTTGATTTTAGAAGAGTCATAGTTTTCTAATTTGATAGCTAATTTTAGTGAGCAATTATTAATGTTCTTACACTGTGACATCTCATTTAATTCATAGAGCAGTCCTACGTGGAAAATTATTAATATTATCTTTATTTTCTAGGTAAGAAAACTGTTTTGGGAGATTATTGCTTACTTGAAGACATTCAGTTAAGAATCAGAGACAGTTCAATAATACCATGTTTCTCTGACAGAAGAATTTGTACTCTTTATCACTTGCAATCCCCAAGAAATAATGACACAAAAAAATTGTAGAATATATTCATTTTTAAGAAACTAAGTTATATTAGAAATGAACTTAGACTAAGACAAGATGCATGTAACATGCACACAATGCACACAGCATAGAACAGTTGTAGAGGAAAACATCCTGAATTAACTTTTTAGAAATAAATGATATGCATAATTATTAGAATAATTTTGGGGTGCCTGGCTGACTCTGTTGATAGAGCATGCAACTGTTGATGTCAGTTTGGGTATATAGATTCCCTAAAATGGTTTAATACCATCTGTCATTTGTATCTGTTTCTTAACTCTTTAATAATCAGGGTTACTTTTTTTTTTTTTTCATGTTTACTTATTTATTTTTGAGAGAGAGAGAAGGCAGAGAGAGAGAGAATCCCAAGCAGGCTCCACACTGTCAGTGCAGAGCCTGATGTGGGGCTTGAACCCATGAACCGTGAGATCATGACCTGAACCTAAACTAGAAACCAAGAAGTTGGATGCTTAACCGACTGAGCCACCCAGGCACCCCTGCTTTTTTTTTTTTTTTTTTTTTAAAGATAATACTATCATGTCCAAGAAGGATCAAGGCCTTTGGAATCAGACTTGAATTAAGATTCTGCCTCAGTGACATGAGTTTAAATGAAAGCCTAACCTCTCTTTTCAGTAAAAGAATGGTGTTGTGAGCTATAAATAGCATACTGTAGTCAGTCTCATACAGAGGAAAGACTTAAATACTTTGGCAAACATTGGAAGGGTATGGATTTGAGAGTAAGGCAGATCTGTTCTTAATTCATGGTTCTTCTGTAGTCAACTTTGTGAGCTTACTTAAACTATCAGCCTTTTTTTTTTTTTTTCTCATCTAAAAAAAGGGAGATAATGCCCCCACTCAGAGCTAGTGTGAGGACTTAAGTAAAATAATTTGTTATAGTGTCTTGCACATAGCAGATGTTCAAAAGATGCTGGGTTTTTTTCCCACTTTATTTTATTGTGATACAACTTCATACTCTTGGGCTCTCTGGAGAAGAGTCTGAACTTCTACTTTTAAGAAATCTTTGATGAGGGGATGAGGCAAGATGGCAAAGCACCATGGAAGTTCTGTTTGTCTTATCTCTGAAATGCAGCTGTATCAGCACCAAACTATTTTGCATACCTAGGAAATTGATCTGAGGATTAACACAACAATATGCATAACTTGAGTCACAGAACTCGGCAGGTACACTGTGTGGAGAAGTGAACTGGGGGAGAGAATAGCCACAGAGGATAGGGAGCTGTTTTTGTGGAGAGAGGAAAGAGGGGTGGAGAGTGCAGGAAAAGCACTCTCCTGAAAGTAGCTGGAGAGAGAGAAAGAGTGAAAACACTAACAAGTGACTGAATAAGAAATCTGGTCCCTAAAACCAGTGACAGAAAGGAAGGAGAGGGTCTCAATACCATTAGGATTCTATAAATCCTCTGTGCTCTGTGCTCTGGAGAGGTAAAAGGGCAAATCTGCAGGAGCAGGCAGCGGGGTCTGACGGGTCCATGTGCCACACAGGGAGAAGCGGTTCCCCTTCTTGGAAAACATTTGGTAGAGGCCATATGGCCTCTCCACAGGCAGTGGTCCCAGCAGACCCCTGAGAGCAGCCACATTTGCTGCTATTGAGACAAAGACACCTGAGCGTGTTGAAACCAGGCACTGGCTCTGTGTTGGGATTTGCCATAATCTCTGAACTTCTACCACTGTGCGATTGCACAAACATTTTCTGGGGGTAATTCACCACCCAGCCATTGCTCAGCGAGCACCTCCCCCAGAGAGACAGCAGGGATCTAAGCTGCAGGGGTCTGTGAAGTGTGGGGTTTTGAAACACAACCCCATCTGAGATAAAACTCTGGAGTGAGATGCTGCCTGGTAGGCTGATGGGTTGGACATGGACAAGGTGGAGGTGGGGAGTGCATGGAAGCCCAAGACAAAGGAGAGGTGCTTGATTGTGGGTTGGTGAGAGCACAAAGTTCCTTTGTCAGACTAGAAAGCTGGGTGAAGCCATTTCCACCTCTCCCGCATACATGCATAACGGTGCGTGCAGATCACACTGATCCAGCTCAGTAAGCTAAGCAGCACCACCTAGTGGAGAACAGAGCCTTTTCACCAAGCCCTGCCCAGCTGTGCCCTCCAGGCACATCCCCTAAAAGTCCAACACAGGTCTGTCTACCTGCTTAGTGTATGGACTATAGAGTGCTTCATAGTTTCAGTTCTACAGGAAATAATGTAAGACTTGGAGAACTCAGTGACTTATTAAAAAAGAGATAATGTCCAAATCTTAGTAGTCCTAGATGATGAAGAGAGAGAAAAAGGGGCAGAAGTTTAATGTGAGCAAATTATAGTAGAAAACTTTCCTAATCTGGGGAAAGACACATCCAAATCTAAGAAGCACAGAGAACTCCTATTAGATTGAACAAAAACCGACCATCACCAAGGCATTTCATAGTCAAATTCACAAAATACGCAGACAAGGAAAGAATTATGAAAGCAGCAAGGGAAAAAAGAGTCCTTAACCTATAAAGGAAGACAGATCGGGTTCACAGCAGATTTATCCACAGTAACTTGGCGGGCCAGAAAGGAGTGGCAGGATATATTCAGTGTGCTGAACTGGAAAAATATGCAGCCAAGAATTCTTTAACCAGCAAGGCTGTCATTCAAATTAAAAGGAGAGACAGTGAGTTTCCCAGACAAACAGAAACCAAAGGAGTTCGTGGCCACTAAACCAGCCTTGCAAGAAATTTTAAGGAGGGACTCTGAGTGGAGAAAAGATGAAACAAGACAAAAAAGACCAAAAGCAACAAAGACTAGAAAGGACCAGAGAACATCACTAGAAACACCCAACTCTACAGGCAATACAACAGCGCTAAATTAATATCTTTCAGTACTCACTCTAAATGTCAGTGGACTAAATGCTCCAATGAGAAGACGTAGGGTATCAGAATGGATAAGAAAACAAGACTCATCTATATGTTGCTTATAAGAGACCCATTTTAGACCTAAGACATCTACAGATTGAAAGTAAGGGGTTGGAGAACCGTCTATCATGCTATTTGTGGCTAAAAGAAGGCTGATGTAGCCATAGTTATATCAAGTAAACTAGGTTTTAAAATAAAGACAGTAACAAGAGGGCATTATTATTCAGAAGGGCATTATATCATAATTAAGGGGTCTGTCCACCAAAGAGATCTAACAATTATAGATATTTATGCCCCCAACGTGGAAGCACCCAAATATATAAATCAATTAATCAAAACATAAACTCATTGATGATAATAACCATTATAATAGGGGACTTCCATACCCTTCTTACAGCGATGGACATTTCATCTAAGCAGAAAATCAAAGAAACAATGGCTTTGAATGAAACACTGGACTGGATGGACTTCACAGGTGTATTCGGATCATTTCATCCTAAAATAGCAGCATACACATTTTCTCTAGTGCCCATGGAACATTCTCAGAATAGATCACATACTGGGTCACAAATCATCCCTCAACAAATACAAAAAGATCACGAGTATACCTTGCATAGTTTCAGACCACAATGCTATGAAACTTGAAATCAACCACAAGAAAAAATTTGGAAAGATCATGAATACTTAGAGATGAAAGAACACCCTATTAATGACTAAATGGGTTAACCAAGAAATTAAAGAGGAAATTAAAAAATACACGGACGCCAGTGAAAATGAAAACATGACAGCCTAAAACCTCTGGGATGCAGCCAAGGCAGTCATAAGGGGGAAGTATATAGCAATTCAGGTCTTCCTAAAGAAGGAAGAAAGGTCTCAAGTACACAACCTAACCTTACACCTAAAACAGCTGGAAAAAGAACAGCAAATAAGTCCCAAACCAGCAGAAGACAGGAAATAATCATTAGAGCTGAAGTCAGTGCTGTTGAAATAAAAAAAGCAGAACAGATCAATGAAAGCAGGAGCTGGTTCTTTGAAATAATTAGGAAAATTGATAAATCCCTAGCTAGTTTGACCAAAAAGAAAAAGGAAAGGACCCAAATAAAAATCACGAATGAAAGAGGAAAAATCACAGCCCACATTGCAGAAATACAAATAATAATTAGAGAATATTATGAGTAATTATATGCCAATAGGGCAATCTGGAAGAAATGGACAAATCTGGAAGAAATTGAATCAGTAATCAAAAAATCTCCCAACAAACAAAAGTCCAGGGCTGGATGGCTTTCCAGGGTAATTCTACCAAACGTTTAAAGAAGTGTTAACACCTGCTCTTTTGAAGCTGTTCCAAAAAATAGAAATGGAAGGATAACTTACAAACTCATTCTATGAGGCCAGCATTACTTTGATTCCAAAACCAGACAAAGACCCCACTAAAAAGAACTATAGACCAATTTCCCTGATGAACATGGGTACAAAAATTCTCAACAAGATACTAGCAAACTGGATCCACTAATACATTAAAAGAATTCTTCATGATCAAGTGGAATTTCTTTCAGGGATACAGGGCTGGTTCAATATCTGCAAATCAATGTGATACATCACATTAATAAAAGGATAAGAACCACATGATCCTCTCAAAGGCAGAGAAAGCATTTGACAAAATACAGCTTCCTTCCTTAATAAAAAGCCTCAAGAAAGTAGGGATAGAAGGATCATATGTCAAGATTCTAAAAGCCATGTACAAAAAGACCCACTGCTAATATTCTCTATGGGGAAAAACTGAGAGTGTACCCTCTAAGGTCAGGAATGTGACAAGGATGTCCACTGTCACCACTCTTATTCAGAGTAGTGTTGGAAGTCCTAGCCTCAGCAATTAGACAATACAAAGAAATAAAAGGCACCCAAAATGGCAAGGAGGAAGTCAGACTTGTCACTTTTCACAGATGACATGATAATCTATTTGGAAAACCCAAAAGACTCCACCAAAAAGCTGCTAGAACTGAAACATGAATTCAGCAAAGTCTCAGGATATAAAGTCAACGTACAGGAATCAGTTTCATTTCTATACACCAGTAATGAAGCTGCAGAAAGAGAAATTAAGGAAGCGATCCCATTTACAATTGCACCAAAAACCCTAAAATATTCAAGAATAAACCTAACCAAAGAGGTGAAAAACCTATACACTGAAAACTATAGAAAGCTTATGAAAGAAATTGAAGAAGACACAAAAAAATGGAAAAACATTCCACGCTCATGGATCAGAAGAGCAAATATTGTTAAAATGTTGACACTACCCAAAGCAGTCTACATATTCAATGCATCCCTATCAGAATAACACCAGCATTCTTCACGGAGCTAGAACAGTCGTAAAATTTGTATGGATCCGGAAAAGACCCCAAATAGTGAAAGCAATTCTGAAAAAGAAAGCCAAAGCTGGAGGCATCACAATTCTGGACTTTAAGCTGTATTACAGAGCTGTAATCATCAAGACAGTATGTACTGGCACAAAACAGACACATAAATCAATGGAACAGAATAGAGAACCCAGAAATGGACACACAAATGTATGGCCAACTGGTCTTTTTGACAAAGCAGGAAAGAACATCCAGTGGAAAAAAAACCATCTCTTCAGCAAATGGTGTTGGGAAAACTGGACAGCAACATGCAGAAGAATGAACCTGGACCTCTTTCTTACACCATACGCAAAAATAAACTCAAAATGGATTAAATACCTAAACATAAGACAGGAAGCCCTCAAAATCCTAGGGGAAAAAGCTGGCAACAACCTCTTTGACCTCGGCTGCAGCAACTTCTTACTTGACATGTCTCTGGAGGCAAGGGAAGCAAAAGCAAAAATGAACTATTGAACTTTATCTCATTAAGATAAAAAGCTTCTGCACAGTGAAGGAAACAATTAGCAAAACTAAAAGACAACTGACGGAATGGGAGAAGATATTTCAAATGATATATCAGATAAAGGGTTAGTATCCAAAATCTGTAAAGAACTTCTCAAAATCAACACCCACCAAATAATCCAGTGAAGAAATGAGCAAAAGACATGAATAGACACTTTTTCACAGAAGACATCCAGATGGCTAACAGACCCATAACATGAAAAAATGCACAACCTCACTCATCATCAGGGAAATACAAATCAAAACCACATAATGAGATACCACCTCATACCTGTCAGAATGTCTAAAATTAACAACTCAGGCAACAACAGAAGTTGTCAAAGATGCGGAGAAAGAGGAATCCTTTTGCTCTGCTGGTGGGAATGCAAACTGGTGCAGTTACTCTGAAGGAACAGTATGGAGGTTCCTCAAAAAATTAAAAATAGAACTACCCTATGACCCAGCAATTGTACTACTAGGTCTTTCTCCAAAGGACATAGGACCGCTGTCTCGAAGGATACAGGGGTGCTGTGCTGGTGGTAAGTTTATAGCAGTGCTGGTGGTAATAGCCAAAGTATGGAAAAAGCCCATATGTCTATTGACTGATGAATGGATAAAGAAGTGTGGTATATATCTATAATGTAATATTACTTGGGATCAAAAAGAATGACATCTTGCCATTTGCAACAATGTGGATGGAACTAGAGTGTATTATGCTAAGCTTAATATATGACTTCACTCATATGTGGACGATACAAAACAGGTAAACATAACAGAAAGGAAGCAAAAATAACAAAAAGAGCAAGGGAGACAAACCAGAGACTCATATACAGAGAACAGAGTTGTTGGGGTATTGGGTGGGGGGGATGGGCTAAATGGGCAAGAGGCATTAAGGAAGACACTTGCTTTGAATGGAAGTGTTCTAGTATTGCAAAAGAAAATCTTTGATGAGTCACTTCTCTGATCTAAATATGGAACATCTGTGATATTTACTAATATCTTCCTAAATCTTACTAATATTTTACTAAAAGCTTTAAAATATGTTTTCCCTTTAGGGTACTAAGTATATATATGGAGAAAGGTAGTTGTTTTGTGTGTACTTACAATTTTACTTGTCATTTTCTTCTTGCCATTTTAAAATGCCATATGTATTCTTTCTTTCCTGGAACTATTATGAGAAGGGCCGAAAATTAAGAGCTCAGAGGTTGGAGTATTCATATTCACTTGGACAATCTGAATTTGTGCTTGCCTATGACCTATTGTACTGCCTTTCTGTGACAGGACCGCTTTGTTTCCTTGCCATACTGTTTTTTTACTTTGCAGTTGAGGTAGTATGTAATGATATATAGAATCATGCTTGTATGCTCTTTTCTTGTATAATTAACTAGTGATTGTCTTACCTTTTCATGACCATTTTCTAGATGTCCAAGGTATCTATCTGGAGGAAAAATAAACATATTCACATGATATGTCATGAAAGTAGGTTGAAATGCAGTGTGAATAATGTCAACCCTCACTCTTCCTGAAGTCTTAATTTTTATCTGGCACTTTCATGGTATTTTGATGTAATTAATAACTGAATATAAATGTCTGACTTTAAATGAGTTCTGAACATTTTCTTTTAGAAACATGAACTGAAATTAGGAAAAGCTTAAATGTGTATCTTAAGTATGATAAGCCATTTAACAAAATGTATGGGAATTAATTCATAAACTAAAACAGCACAGTATGTTCTTGAAAAAATTGTGTCTTATTTTCATTACAAAGTATTAATTATCTTGTTTTATATAGGCTCCTTGAAGTCCGTGGAAGACTTTATGAGCTTCTAACTCATTGTATTCCTCCTGAAATTATAATGAAGGTAATCCGATTTCAGTTCCTGAACCATTTATAACCATGAAATTTGGACTTTTGCAGTACTGAGACACATTGTCATTTCTTTCTCTCCAGCTCATTAATTCAACAGGTATTTATTGAACCTTTCCTGTGTGTGCCAGATACCATTAGGGGAGTGTTGAGGAAGACCTGGGAGGCCCTGCCTTCAGAAAATATACATTTTAGTGGGGTGAAATGGGAAACAAGAAGCAAAAGGATTTCAGAATGTTATAAGTGCTACAAAGGAAGTAAGAAGGTGAAATGGTAATAATGGAAGGTGGGCTGTGGCTTCTGTGAGGAAGGCATGTTTAAACTGAAACTTGGAAGATTAAAAGAGAGGCAGCGTGTAAATAGTTGGGGAACAAGTACTGTTAACCTTTGAACCTTGAAGCTTTGAACGATGTGGTAGTTAAGACCCTGACCTCCTGCATAGTTGAAAATCTGTGTATTACTTTTAACTATCCCAAAAGTTGACTCCTAATAGTCTACTGCTGTCCAGAGGCCTTACTGATAACACACTGGATTAACACATTATGTAGATGTGTTATATACTGTATTTTTGCAATAAACTAAGCTAGAGAAAAAACATTAAAATCATAAGGAAAATACATTTATGCTACTGGACTTACTGAAAAAAATGTGCTTACAAGTGGACCCTCACAGTTCAAACCCACGTTGTTTAAGGGTCAGCTGTATTTCAGACAGTGAGGTTTAGTGCACATAGGGAATGACATTAAAGAAGTAGGCGGAATCTAGACTTTGTAAGATTTTGTAAGGCACAGCTTTAGGTTTGGTCTGGTAGGTCTAAGCCATGTGTGTTGACTGATTTTAGATGTTAGGGAATGCAGGGGGTTCTGTTTGTATTTATTAAAGTTATATGGCAACACTCACAAGAAAAAATTCTAATTATGCCAAATATAAAAGAGAGTGAGTTCTACCCATCCATTTCTACAAGGGTGAGCACTTCCAACAGACCTGTATTCTAGTCATGTAGAAATATGCCCATATGTATGGCTGTGTGTATATAGTTTCACAAAGCTTCACAATGTTCTGCATTGTGGTTTGTTTTTTTTTAAATAATGTAGCATGGATGATATTTCATGACAGTATGGATTTCTTTTATCCTTTCTAGTGATGAATGGAATTTCATTATGGGACTATATCATAGTTTTTTGAATATGGTGCTGTTGGTGGAACTTTAGGTTGGCTACACGTTGTTATTGTAACTAATAACATTGCAGTGAGCATCTTTTTACTTCTCTCTTTGCACCCTCATACATTAAGTATTTGGCATTTGGAATATGATTGATAGCTACCACATTTTACATTATGGAAAAGGTATGCAATTTTTTTGTTTTTGGATGAAAACTACCATATAAAAGAACATACAAAAGAGATTTCACAAGTAAAAAGAACATATGAGGTTTTGCTTCTTTTTTGAATGAGAAATAAAACTTGTTTCAGCTTATTATTTTTTTAATGATTACTTTTTAAATTACTGGTTATCTTTTTTTCAGGGCCTTCTCTCAGAACTTTTACATAATTGTGATGGACAGCTGAAAGGGGAAGTGGCCCAGATGGCAGCTTACTATGAACATCGTCTACAGCTGGGTAGCAAAGCCATTTATCACTTGGAAGCATTTGTAGCCAAATTTATGGCACTTTATAAGAAGTTCATGGAGGATGGATTGGAAGGCATGATGTTTTGACATCTTGACAGCTATCCTTAATTCTTCCTAATATATCTCAGTATCATCATTTACATCCATTTTATATTGGAAGAGCTGCAGGTAAAATAAACTAACTTCACTTAACCATGCCTTATTTGTGGTGTTTTGTGTTTTTTTTTTTTGGTAGCAATTTTTCTGTGAACTATTGATTATTATACTTAAATAATTGCTCTTTTATACTGTTGAAGTTACTGAAAGGACACAACTTAGGAACTTCAGAGTCCAGAAACATGATTTTAGAGTTTAATATACTTTCAAAATTTGCTATTCAACTATGCAGTGTTGGTCTTCCCATTTTCCATCCTTTCTCTCATCTGTTGGAGGAAATTTACTACATACAAAAGCAGAGATTGTTTTCTATCCTCTAAATGACCATTTTTGGCCACAGGCACATAACTCTGCTTGGCAAGTCATTACCTTTAATCATATTTTCTCTCAGTCAAGAATTGTGGGTTTTTTTTTTTTTTTTTTTTTTCAGGAAATATAAGGATTAATTTTGAAATAAAATAGCCTGAGTGTGAAGAACATTGTTGGTACCATTCCTGTTGAGACTATAGAAATCCAATTTTATTTCAGTAATTCACATATTAGGTGGGCTAAAAAAGAAATAAGAATGTTTTCATTGAATACTTGAGATTGTTGAAGAACATGCATCATGTGTTTCACAGCAAAGGTATATTAGTATAGAAATTACTCTTTGAACAAGTGTATTTTTCTGTCATTGATCCTATCCTTTGGAACATTTTTTCATTAGATATTTGGTTCATGGAACAAAGAGTTTGCTTGACAGATTTGTAGGACAGGCTCTGAATAGTTTCTTTAATTTTGGGCAACAGAAGCATGACTCAAAAGCTAAACCAACAAGGGTGAAATAAAAGATTTTAAGTTCCAATAAGTTAAATTACCTCTGTGAGGATAACAGGGAGACTTCTTGTGGTAGTGATCAGTCAGGAAGTATTTAATTGATGGACACAGCTACACACATATAAAAACGCGTAGCAGTTTTAGGCTTATGGGAAGCTGTTAAGGTCAGGAAAGATGACCTTCTTGTGTTTGTTTGTTTTGGGGCTACTAGTTAGGCCCCAGTTAGCAGTCCCAGTCCTTGGGGCACTTACATGCTAGGAAGGATATTGACTATAACTAAAGAACTGGGAAAGTGAGGTTTGGCAGAGTTAGGACTTTTAATTTGAAAAACAAAAAGTGAAAATATTGTGACTATCTTTTGATGTTTAGGAAGTCTGAGTGGTCTTATAATTTTTATTCCTCTGGAGCAGTGCTTCTCAAAGTAGAATCTCTGGACAGCACCAGCATCACCTGGGAACTGAGAAACATAGACTCTCAACTTTGATTCCACATCTACTGAATCAGCAACTATGGGAATCGGATCAGCTATTCAGGGAATTCTGGTGTACCCTTAAGTTTGAGAACCACTGCTCTAGAGAATGTGTACTTAGGATCAGTGTGCATAGATTAAAGGGAGACATTTTAGTTGAAAGTGAAGAAGAACTTTCTAACAGCAGCTGTCTTGTAATTGTATGGCAAGCTTGAGAGTTTCTTATAAACAGGAAATGTTTGGAGAATTGTCGGAGAATGCAATGCTTACATATGCTAGACGTTGCACTAGGGACTTTCTATGTATTATTAGACCCTTACATCTCTAGGAGAGAGGTATTATCTTCTATAAAAATAAAGAGGCTGAAGTTTAGAGGAATGAGGTGTAATTTATACTAAAACATACCCACTTTGTCTGTATTTGATTTTTGACAAATGTATTCAGAGTAGCACCATCCCAATCAGGATACAGATTTTATCAACTTCAGTTTCTTCCACATCCCTTTGCTGTCACTCTACCCCTACCCTGGCCCAAGTGACCACCGATCTGCTTGCTGTGGTTATAGATTAGTTTTGCCTGTTCAAGAATTTAAAGTCAAATACTGTATGGTCTTTTTCTCAGGCTTCATTGTCTCAATTATAATTGAGATTCCTTTATGTTGTTGAAACACGTATGTTTCACTAATTTCAATTTTTATTGATCAGAATATGTTTGTGTATGTTTTAAGCCTATTAATTGATGGACCTTTGGGTGTCCAGGTTTTGGTTAGTATAAATTAACTTGCTCTGAATATTTCTGTATAAGTCTTTTTGTGGACATACTGTTTGCATTTCTCTTCAGTAAATTTATAGGAATACAATGACTGGACGTAAGATAGGTGTAAGTTTAACTTTTAAGTAGTTGCCAAACAAGCTTCCCAATGAGGTTGTACCATTTTGCATTCCTGTCAACAAAAAGAGAGTTCTAGTTGTTCAATAAAATTGGTTGGTTGCATTGATTTTCTGTATTGTCTGTTTCATATTTTATTGATTACCTTTTTTATCTTTATTAATCCATTCTTCTACTTTTGACTTAGTTGGCTCTTATTTTTCCAGAGTCTAAGCATGAAAATTTAGATCATTGATTTTAGACCATTTTTTTCTAATAATCATTTAAAATTACAAATTTCACCCTGCATACTGATCTAGCTTCCTCTACAGACTTTGATATTGTGTGTTTTCACTTCCGTTAGTTCAAACTATTTTTTCGTTTTTCTTAACGATTTTTTCTTTGAATTATTACTTGGAAATGTGTTAATTTCCAAATACTTAAGATTTTCCAGATATATTTTTAAGTCTTCTTTATTGTTAATTTTCTTTCACTTACTGAAAGGAATATTGAAATCTCCAGCCATAATTATGGATTTATCGCATTCAATTCTTTTGAGTTTTACTTCATGCATTTTCAATCTCATTATTAGGTGCAAACATATTTAGGATTATTATGTCTTGCTAGTGATTTGACACCTTTGTCATTACTTCAGATAATATTTGTTTCAGATAATATTTCTTGCTCTGAATCTACTTTAATATTGATAGCTTCTCCAGCTTTCTTTTGATGAGAGTTTGCATGGTAGGCATATTTCTTGTTCTGCTAGCAATGAATTCTCAGTTTTATCTGGAATGTATCTGTTTTGTCTTCATCTATAGAATTCTTGGTTGATTTTACTTTTTTTTCCCCCCAGCATTTTAAATATTTTATTCTACTACCTTCTGTTATTTCTTCTTGATGTTTTCAATATTTTCATTTTTTCTTTGGCTTTTTAGCAGTGTGACCAAGATGTGTCTAGTTTTAATTCTCTTTGTGTTTATCTTGGGTTTTATTTAGTTTCTTGGATTAGATTATTATGAGTAGTATTATTGTAGTATCAGTTTGGGGATTTTTTTTTTAACATTTATTTTTGAGAGAGAGACAGAGCACAAGTGGGGAAGAGGTAGAGAGAGAGGGAGACACAGCATTTGAAGCAGGCTCCAGGCTCTGAGCTATCAGCACAGAGCCTGATGCAGGGCTCAAACTCATGGACCATGAGATCATGACTTGAGCCAACTCAACAAACGAGGCACCCAGGTGCCCCTGGTTTGGGAAATTTCTAACCATTATTTATTCATATCTTTTCTGTGATCCTTTTTCTCATCTTTTTTGAGAGTCCCATTATTTATATGCTGGAATGCTTGATGTCCCCCCCCCCCCCGCCATGCTGATGCTTTGTTCATTTTTTTAGTCTTTTTTTTTTTTTTTTTTTTTAACGTTTATTTATTTTTGACAGAGAGACAGAGCATGAGCAGGGGAGGGGCAGAAAGAGAGGGAGACAGAATCTGAAGCAAGCTCCAGACTCTGAGCTGTCAGCACAGAGCCTGATGCAGGGTTCGAACTCACAGACCATGAGACCATGATTGAGCTGAAGTCGGACGCTGAACCGACTGAGCCACCCAGGCGCCCCTTTAGTCTTTTTCCTTTATGTTCTTTGGACTGGATAATTTCATTGATCTTGAAGTTCATTGATTCCTTCTTACGCCATTTCATAGTTGATAGCTAATTTATTTTTTGTTTTAATGTTTGTGCAATCTGATATTTAATTTTTCATTTTAATGTTTGTGCATATTAACTCTAGAGTTTCCATTTTGCTCTTTTATGTAGGTTCAGTTTTTCTATTGCAATTCCCTATTTGTTGTCTCATTGTTATCTTTTTCCTTTAATTCTTTGAATATATTTATAATTGCTTTGAAGTCTTTGCTAAATCCAACATCTGGTTCTACTCAGTATCAGTATATTTCTTTCCTTCCCATAACCCCATGTCTGGTAATTTGTGGCTGAAAACTTAATTTTAGATAATATATTTTAGCCATCTTTATGTGTTTTTTTTTTTTTTTCTGATTTTTTTTGTTTCATAGCTTACCTAGACTTAAACTGTGTAATTTATCTTCCTTTCACTGTGCAGTGTCTGATGTTTCTGCTCAGTTGTTGTTGTTATTATTATTATTATTATTATTATTATTATTATTATTATTAAGCCTGGCTTCATCTTTCTGTCTGCATAGTTTCGTGACCAGATAATCATTTGGGCAGTTTGAGCTCAACGTCTTAAATGAGGCTTGAAGTCGGCTGAGCTATAGGTGGGCTGAGGAACACATTCCAAGATTGCAACCAGTTCTCAGTATCCTTTGGTTTTCACTTCCCCAGTTTAGCATTCATTTGGTTATGTGTCAGTCAAGATTGTATCTTAGTCCCTCTATGGCTCTTTTATTTCCAGGATCTCTCAGTTCAATAACTGACTGGTCTCTCAGTGGTCATGAACTAGAATTGTAACCTTGGGCTAGCAAAGCTATAGATTTTCCCCCATCCTTTTTGAACCACGTCTGCCACTTTTATCCAGCAAAGCCATAGGTTTTCATATGTCTACATCCTGAATTGAGTCCACTACTCTGGCTGCAATCAGCCTTGAACTTACACAGCTACAATTTTTACTGACCAAGTGACAGGTGTGTTCTAACAATACCAGGTGGAGAAGGCCATAGAGTTGCTGCCGTTTTTTGTAAAGCTAGTTTCTTAGCAATAAACATTGTTTAATTTGCCTAATTTGGATCAGTTTTAAGTATCCTGATTGGTTGTTTTTGACAGTTTTATCCACTCATTTTTAATACTTCTCTGTAGAGGGAGATCACCCAGTTTCCTCCTGTTTCACTTAGTGTAAGTAGCCCTTCACTGATTCATTTTTTTCATTGCTTTTTGTAGATCTAAATTTCAATCTGATATCATTTTCCTTTAGTCTGAAAACCTTTTTTTTTTAAGCTTTTCTTGCAGGGCAGATCTGGTGAATTCTCTCAGGGTTTTGTTTTGTTTTGTTTTGTTTTGTTTTGTTTTGTTTTGTTTTGTTGGTTTTGGTGGGGCCTAAAATGTCTTTAGTATGCAGTGTTCTTTGGAAAGCATTTTTAATGGATATAGAATTGTACTTTGATGGGTTTTTTTTCTTGAAAAATATTTTTTGTCTTTTGGTTTACATTTTTTCTGAAGAGAGATTTATATCCTAATTTTTCTCCCTATGTGTTTTTGTTTCTTTTATTTTACTTACTACGGCTACTTGTGAGATTTACAACTTCTCTTTATAACTAGTTTCCTGGAGTTTGATTAAGATGTGTCTTGACACTATTTTTCTTTGTAGTTTCCTGTTTATATTGCTTTGTATTTATTGGGATTCTTGGATTTGTGGGTTTATATACTTTATTAGACTTGGAAAAATTTAGCTATTTTCTTGAAATATTTTTCTGCCCTGTCCACTGAGACTCTAGTTTTATATTTCTGACTTCCTGATAGTGTCCTGTAGAGTCTCTCTTTTTCTTCTAGGCCTTTTCTCACTGTCCTTCAGTTTGAATAGGTTCTGTTACCTTCAAGTTCACTAATCTTATGCACAGTCTAATCTGCTTTTAAGACCATGCAGTGAAATTGTCATTTTAAATACTGAGTTCCTCCACTCTGGAAGTTAAGTTTCATTTGGTTCTTTTTTTGTATTTTACATTTCTTATTCTGTTCATGATTTTTTAAAAATTTCTTATATTAATAATAGCCCTTTTGAAGTCTTTGATTAATTCCATCTGTCATTTCTAGATCTGTTTCTGTTGACTGGTATTTTTCCTGGTTGTGGGTCATATATCCTGCGGTTCTGTACGTGCATTAATTTTTATTGGATGCTGGCTATTTTGAATATTACATGGTAATGTTTCATTTTTGAATGTCTGAATTCTGTTGTCTTTAAACAGTTTTGAACTTTGTTTTAGCGGGCAGTTATTTGATTAACTGCTTGATCCCTTTTCTTGCTTGTTTTTCACCTTTTTTAGAGTAGTTAAGCTTGACAACTGAGACATTACATTTCTGGTGTTCTACTCAATACCCTGGAGATCACTAAGGTGTCTGTGTCTTGGATCACCAGAAATCAAATGTCTTCCAACCCTGTGTGAGCTCTGGTAATTTTTCAGTTTACAGTTCTCAGCATATCTTTTCCCAGTATTATTTTTTTTTTTTGGGGTCTGGCTTTGTGGAGTCACACTCAATGCATATGTAGCTTAGTAATCATCCAAAGATGCAAGAAAAGAAACCCTTATGCAGATTTTTGTACGCCTTTTCTGTTTCGCTCTTTTTCCAGATCTCTGCTGTGCATATTCAACCACCTTAGCTTCTGAATTCTCTTTTCTCCAGCTCATTGTTATCACAGTTGTCTGCCTGGATTTGCCCTTCTTACCCTGCAGGAAAGTGCCTCTAGGCAAAAATCAGGTGACTTTAGTTTACCTCATTGGTTTTTTTTTCTCTTATGCCTTACAGTCTTGCATTCTCTGTTCAACATCTATTACAGAGTTGCTTTATGTATTTTGTCTAGTTTTCTAGTTGTTTACAGTGGGAAAGCAAGTCCAGTATCAGTTACTCTTACATAATTGGTAGTGAAAGTCTTAAAGATTTTAACTGAAAGCCCTAATTTCTGTAAAACTCTATGATTTAATGTATTTTTTCCCAGTGGTATTGAGGTATAATTGACATCTAACATTCTGTAAGTTTATGTTATACAGTGTGTTGATATGATATACGTAATTGCCAAATGAGTATCCTCATAGTTTTAGCTAACACCTCTCTCATCATATCACATCAAATAATTACTATTTCATTTTTATGGTGAGACCGTTAGATTTCAGTAACTTTCAAGTATATAATACAGTGTTATTAATTATAATCACCATGCTGTACCTTAGAGCCCCAGAACTTACTCCTCTTAAAACTTGAAGTTTATATTCTTTGACCAGTATCTTCTCATTTTCCCACTTCTCAGTTCCTGATAACCATAATTTTACTATCTGTTTTTGTGAGGTTGGGCTTCTTAAAATTCCACATACGTGATGTCATACATTATATGCCTTTGTCTTATTCACTAGCATAATGCTCTCAAGGTCCATCCATATTGTCATAAATGGCAGTGTTTCCTTCTTTCCCATGGCTGAATAATTCCATCGTGTGTGTGTGTGTGTGTGTGTGTACACATGTATACGTACATATGTATACATGCACACACACACATCACATCTTTAACCATTCATCTGTTGAGGGACATTTAGGTTGTTTTCTTATCCTTGGCTATTGTGAATAATGCTACAATGAACATGGGAGTGCATATATCCCTTAGATTTTCCATTTTCCATTACGTTAGAGGTATACACAAGTGGGATTGCTGAATCATGGATCATGTACCTGTTAGCCATCTGTATGTCTTTAGAAAAATGCCTATTCAGATCTGCTTATTTTTTAATTGGATCATTTCCTTTTTTGCTATTGAATTGTATGAGTTCTGTATGTATTTTGGGTATTTGGATACGTATTTTGGATATTGGATGTTATCAGACATGTTCCAGAAATAATTTCCTCCCATTCAGTAGGTTGCCTTTTCATTTTAGTGATGATTTCCATGGCTGTGTAGAAGCTTTTTAGTTTTTTTTTTTTTAAGTTTATTTATTTTTGAGAGAGAGAGAGCGTGAGTGCAAGCAGGGGAGGGGCAGTGAGAGAGGGCAACACAGAATGGGAAGCATTCTCCAGGCTCTGAGCTGTCAGCATAGAGCCCAATGCAGGGCTCAAACCCAGGAACAGTGAGATCATGACCTGAGCCAAAGTTGGACATTTAACTGACTGAGCCATTCAGATGCCCCGAAGCTTTTTAGTTTGATTTAATTCAAATTAACTAATTTTGCTTTGTTACTTTTGCTTCTGGTGTCACACTCACTCTGTGTCAAGGAGCTTACCACATACATTTTATTCTAGGAATTTTATGGTTTCTGGTCTTCAAGTCTTTAATCCATTTTGAGTTAATTTTTGTGTGTGGTATAAGATAGCGGTTGAGTTTCATTATTTTTGCATGTGGCTGTCCAATTTTCCCACCACCATTAGTTGAAGAGACTGTCTTTTCTCTATTGTAGTATTGGCTCCTCTGTCATAAATTATTTGATAATATATGCATGGGTTTATTTCTGGGCTCTCTATTTTCCATTGATCTCTATGTCTTTTTATGCCAATACCATATTGTTTTATTTACTATAACTTTGTAATATAATTTGAAACCAGGGAGCACAATGCTTCTAGCTTTGTTCTTCTCTCTTAAGACTTCTTTGACTATTTGGGGTTATTTTGTAGTTCCATACACATTTTAGGATTTTTTATCTCTGTGCAAAATGCCATTGCTACCAACTGCATTGAATCTGTAGATTGCTTTGGGGAGTATGGACATTTTATTAATCTTCAAACTCATAAGCACAGAATATCTTTTCTATCTTCAATTTCTTGTAGTTTTCAATATACACGTCTTTAACCTCCTTGGTTAAATTCATTCCAGTTTATTTTATTCTTTTTGATACAGTTATAAAAAGATTGTTTCCTTTTCTTGTAGTTTGTTATTAGTGTATAGAAATACAAAAGCTTTTTGTGTATTGATTTTGTATCCTGAAACTTTTCTGAATTTGTTTTAGTTTTAACACTTTTTTGATGGAGTCTTTAGGGTTTTCTAGATATAATAATTAGGTTATCTGCAAACACTGACAGTTTTATCTTGTTCTTTCCAGTTCTGATGCCCTTTATACCTTTTTCTTGCCTAATGGCTCTGGCTTTGATTTCCAGTGCTGTCTTAAATAGAAGTGGCAAGAGTGGGCATCCTTGTCTCCTTCCTGATGTTAGGTGAAAGGTTTCCAACTTTTTACTATTGAGTATGATGTTAGCTCTGGGCTTGTCCTATATGGCCCTTATATTGAGGTATTTTTCCACTCTACCCACTTTGTTGAGTTTTTATCATAAATGGATGTTGAATTTTGTCAGTTGTCTTTTCTGAATCTGTTGAGGTGATCATATGATATTTATTCATATTTGATTAAAATGTGTATCACACTGACTGATTTGCAGATTTTATACCATCCTTGCATCCGTGGAATAAATCCTACATGATTATGATGTATGATCCTTTTAAGGTATTTTTAAATTTGCTTTGCTAATAATTTATTATTTTTATATCTATTCTTGTTAGGGATATTGGCCTGTAATTTTCTGTTCTTGTGGTATTCTTGTCTGAATTTTGAAATCAGAGTAATGCTGGCCTCATAAAATGAGTTTGGAAGAGTTCCTTCATCTTTAATTTTTGGAAGAGCTTGAGAAGTATTGGTATTAATTATTAGAATGTTTGGTAGAATTCACCAGTGAAGTTCTGGTCCTGAACTTTTATTTGTCAAGGGTTTTTACCAGTTAAATCTCCTTCCTAGTAATTGGTCTGTTCAGATTTTCCATTTCGTCATGATTCAGTGTTGGTAGATTATTGTTTCTAGGAATTTATCCATTTTTATCTAGGTTGCCTAAATTCTTTACTAAGTAAATCACAGATCTCTTTGTCTTTAGATTTTGTCACCAGAGGATGATTGTGATCCTTTGGTGCAATCATGTGACCTTGATTTTTCATGCTCTTTGAAGTTTTGCATTACTTTCTTCACTTCTGAAGTAGGAGTCACCTCTTCTGGGCTTTACTAACTGTTTTTGGGAGAGAAAGACCTTCCATCAGCCATGACAGATATTCTGAAGCTATCTCAGATCTTTTTTGGGTCCAGCTGTTCATACTTCTTGCCCCTCGATGGCAGAGTACTTAAGCTTTAAGCTTTTCCTGTATTCTATAATGCAACATGCCAAGTGCTGACAGTTTCTCTTTTGTTTCCCCTTAAAGGTGGTACTGAAGTTCAAATTTGTGGTCTTTCCCTGGCCCGCAGATTTGCCAACTTATGTGCATGTTCACTGGCCATCTTCCAGAGCTCACTCTTGTTGCCACCATTGGGAGCACAGATAGCTGGCCACAAGATAGGGAGGTTTGTACGTGAGGTACACAGAGTGCTAGAGGTTTCTGTGGGCCAGTTGAAGTGATTGACAAGTGAGGTGTTCCCATCAGCTCACTGGCAGAGTTCTGATGGAATCTGTGATCTAGTTAGGATCTGAGTCCCTTACTTTCATCCAGTAGTTATATTTGCCACTCTCCTCATCTTTTCCTGTCATGTAGCTCGTGATTCTGCACTGTGATGGGGCAATAAAGAAAGGGACCTCTTGAGCAGCATCATGTACAGATGAAGCCAGGGGCTCACACACTCTTCCCCTGTGGGACAAATCATGGTGAAGGAAGGTGTCGTTTGGCCCTAAGTTGTGATGCCTTGGGGAGGAGGTGATAGGGATAAAGTTAAACTGTTACTGTTACCCACTACAATTCATTGAAACTTTTTTTTTTTTTGCTCCAGTGGAGTGCTAGAACTTCTTAGAAACCTGGACTTCCACAAAGGTTCTCTCCTTTTAAAATGATTGTCTTAAGTTAGTGTTCGTCAGTGTTCTCAGGGGACTGTGATTGGAGAGGGCCTGGACCCAGTTTACAGGCCACTGTAGGGTCAACAACGGGGACCGAGGTCTGTCTGTGACTCCATTGCACAGGTGGGTGAGACTCCTCTAGAGTCCCTTGACATATGGGGCTGAACCCCACAGCTTTCTCAAAGGCACTTCTGTCCATGGATACCAAAGTTTTGTTGTGGATGGGGGACAAAAACCAGGGAGGACTTAAGCTGTTATGATGCTGACTCTCCTTTCTTTTTATGTTTTTAGAATATAAATTAAAATTTTGTTCCTAAGATTTGAAGTTGTGCAATATACATCACAACGAAAAGCTTTGTTGTGATTTTAATAAAGTTCTGTTTTATATTCAGATATATCAGAACTGAATGATAGAGATTTAAATGTTCTTTCCAAATTATAGCACTCCAAGTTGTGAAACACAGTTCATAAAAAGTAAAAAATCAACTCTTGGCAGCAATTTTCCTTGTACCTAGTTCTCAAGAAAAACATAATTTTTTTTCATATTTTTCAAATTGGTGAACTAAATTCCACTAGATATTCACCCCAGTTTCTTTCCTGTTCATAGTTCCTATGGAAATTTGGAACATTATCACAAGATGCTATTTATCAGTTTGATCGTGGTATGCATGACTTAACAATAAATTACTCCTCTCAGTAGCTTTGCAAAAATAGTGGTCCCTCCGAACCTTAGCTCATGTCTGAATTGCAGCCTAATGCTGGTTATAAACACTGTATGGTACCTTTGTGACTTGGTACCTTCTGCCTGTTGCAGCTCTTTTGATTAGCTGATTGCCTCCCGAAGTTACCAGCTCTTTAATACAGCAGCATAAGAAACTTTAGCAACTTCCTGAAGAGCAGCTGTACAAAATAATCACTCGTAGTAGGCACATAGAGAACTCCACACAGCCTTTCCAGAATAACATTAAGTACCTCTGTGTGAGGCACTGTGCTAGGTTTTTTTTTTTTTTTTTTTTGGCATCCTCATTTAACTCTCCTAATAGTCTCAGAGCTACCCTGTTTTGCAAGTGGGAAAACGATCCAGGCAGCTGAGCACAGGTTCTATTCCAATGAATTGAAAGCCACCAACCCAAGAAATAGGTCTTCAATACTGCCTAATAAATTTTACATTTCTCTATCAAGTCTCCACAATGCCTCTTTAAAACTTACCTCTTTATCAACCAGCTAATCAAATGTGTATGCATTCTGTATTATATGCTCATTTGTATGCATCCTATGTACTGTCTATGCATGCATATTCTCTTATATAAAGAGAAGCTATCATCTTTGTTTCGAGTCTAATCTTCATCAGTTGTAGCCTGTGTCTAAAAAAGTGTCAGTATCTTCTGTCCTTTCTCTCTTGTATTTTCAGTCCTCTCAAAAGTAGACCCTTGTGTTGCTTTTGATTTTCCTAACATTATTATCATCAGAGTTTCCAACATACAGAAAACTGGAAAATATTGACAGCATTCATACTAATGTTTTATAGTGAATTTTAACTGTACTTGCTTTTTTTTTTTTTTTTTTTTAGTTTATTTTTGAGAGAGAACACACGCGCGCGCGCACACACACACACACACACACACACAGGGAGAGAGAGAATTTCAAGTAGGCTCCGTGTTGTCAGCACAGAGCCCAATGCAAGGTTTCATCTCAAGAACCGTGAGATGATGACCTGAGCCAAAATCAAGAATCAGATGCTTCCCTGAATCACCCAGGTGTCCCAGTACTTGCTTTATCATATGTCTGTCCTTCCATCTTTCAGTCCTCATGTTTTTGCTGCATTTCAAAGCAAGTTACAGACATCAGTACATTTTTCCCAAGACTGTTAGCACATACATCATTAACAAGCTAGTTGAATAAGAAAAATATATAACAGGCATAAGGAAACAAAAGGATGGAAGAAAAGTCTTCGTATTAGACAAAATGATTGTTTTCCTAGAAAAATTCTAAATAACAATTCCTTTAACAAATGGGTGAATTTAGTAAGATCACAAGATGTAAAGTTAATGTATAGAAGTCAATTTACATAGTAGCAGGATACTAGTGGAAAATAAAGTTTAAATAATTGATTAAATTTCTAATACATCAGAGACCCCCTAGAATAATAAATAATAAATTTAACCAACCTTGCCCCCAAGACCTGTATATTCAAAATAAATTCTTAAAAGGAATTAAAGAACACCTATAGAAATAGAGAAATTTGTCTTGGATTTGAAGACTCAAGATGTCCATTGTTTTCAAAGTGCTTTGTGATTTATGACCATCATGTTACATCTACAACCTTGTAGAACTTAACAATAATACAGTATTAATTTGCTTTAAACAAATAGACCCAAGTACTTTAAAAGAAATTAAGAGGAAAAATAGATTTTAGGGGTGCCTGGGTGGCTCAGTCAGTTAAGTGTCCGGCTTTGTCTCAGGTCATGACCTCACAGTTTGTGGGTTTGAGCCCTGTGTTGGGCTCTGTGCTGACAGCTCAGAGCTTGAAGCCTGCTTAGGAATCTGTGTCCCCTTCTCTCTGCCCCTCCCCCACTTGTGCTCTCTCTTTGTCCCTAAAAAATAAACATTAAAAAATAATAGATTTTAACATTAACTATTTACCTTTTCTGGAACTTCATTTTTTCCTTAATGTCCAGAGTTTGATCTGTTTTGCTTTCCATTTAGCCTGAGTAACTTTCTGTAGCATTTCTTACAGTGTAGGTCTATTGGCAGATTCTCTTAGTGTTTATTTTGTCTTAATCTTTTGAAGGATGTTTTCACTAGATGTGAAATTCTAGATTGGCAGAATTTTCTTTAGTTGTTGCTCTGCTGTTAGATGATGATGATGATGGTGGTGGTGATGTTGATGATGTTGATGTTAGTAGCTTATCTTTCAGTTTTGGAGGTCAGAAGTCTAAAATATGTTTCACTGGAGGTTTTAGGGGAGAATTAGTTCCTTGCCTTTCCAGATTTTAGAGGCTGTTTGAATTGTTTGGCTCATTCCTTTTTTCTTCATCTTCAAAGCCAACAATGTGGCATCTTCAAATGTTTCTCTGACTCTGCTTCCATCCTCACATTTTCTTCTCTGATTATTCCCCCAAGTTTATTGAGATCTAACTGACCTATAACCCTGTAAGTGTATAATATGATTTGGTACACCTGTGTATTGTGAAATGATTACCACAATAAGGTCAGTTAACATGTCCATAACATTTTTTTTGTAGTGATAACATTTAAGATCTGTTCTCTTAGCAACTTCCAAGTATATAATACATTGTTAACTATAGTCATCATGCTGTATATTAGATCCCCCACACTTACTCATTTTATAACTGGAAGTTTGTACCTTTTGTCCTTCATTATTTTTGATGAGAAGTCTTTGGTCATATGTGTTCTTGTCCTTGTATGTGTAATTTGTTTTCTTTGCCTGCTTTGAAGATTTTTCTTTATTTAAATTTTTTATTATTTTTTCAACGTTTTTATTTATTTTTGGGACAGAGAGAGACAGAGCATGAATGGGGGAGGGGCAGAGAGAGAGGGAGACACAGAATCGGAAACAGGCTCCAGGCTCCGAGTCATCAGCCCAGAGCCTGACGCGGGGCTCGAACTCACGGACCGCGAGATCGTGACCTGGCTGAAGTCGGACGCTTAACCGACTGCGCCACCCAGGCGCCCCAAATTTTTTATTATTTTTAATTGTGATAAAATGCATACACAATTTGGTACCCTAACCATTTTTAACTATGCAGTTTAGTGGCATTAAGTACATTTGCATTGTCGCAGCTGTTACCAACATCCATCTCCAGAACTTTTTCATCTTGCAATACAGGAATTCTGTACCCATTAAATAACATCTCCCCATTTCCCCCTTCTCCGTAGCCCCTGGCAACCACCATTCTACTTTCTGTCTTTATGAATTTGACTACTCTAGGTACTTCATATAAGTAGAGTCCTACAGTATTTGTGTTTGTTTGAGCTCCTGGCTTATATCACTTAGCAAAACGTCCTCAGTCAAGTATTTTCTTAGCTTTGGATTTTAACATTTAACTATGATATGCCTGGTGTTTTCTTTGTAATCATCTTACTTGGGGCTCATTGAGCTTCCTATCTATGCATTTATATTTTGCACCAAATTTAGGATTATTTTCAGTTATTATTTTATGAAAATTTTTTACAACTCATTCACTTACAGCTCTACCAGGAATCCAGGTACACATATATTTGACTTATTGCTATTATCTCACAGATTCCTGTGTCTTCATTTTTTTAAACATTTTTGTCTCTTTGTTTTTCAGACTGGATAATTTTTACAGATCTGACTTCTAGTTCTCCAGCTCCTTTGTCATCTTCATTCTCCCATTAAGACTATTCAGTGTATGTTTAAGATACTGTATATTTTAGTTCTAGAATATCTGTGTTGTTCTTATTAACAGTGTCTATTTCAGTACTGGTACTTTTCTATCTATTATAAGCGTATTTTCCTTTATATCCTGGAGCCTGGTTATAGTCACTGCATTGAGTATTTTTGTGTGTGAATTTCACAATCTGGATTCTATGGGGCTGGTCTGTGTGGGTCATCCTTTCTCTTGATACGTCCTGTTCTTTGTATATTGAATAATTGTGAATTGCACCAGAAGTTCTGAATGATTCAGGCATTAGTCAGAGAGTGTATGTGCGGAATTGGAGCTCAGGCTCTCTTGTTCTCTCTTTTCAGGGATTGTCTCTACAACTTTCTAGCAGTTTTGGTTACCCTAGTCTTCTAGTTCTTCAATAAAACTGGGTTTCCATGAGGTATTAGATACCTATCTTAATGCAGATGAGGGCCTGCTCTTAGTAAAAGCCCTAAAAAAATGGGAAACTCTTCTGGTGCTCCACCATATCCCACTTTGACTCCCTTCCAGTTTCTGCTTGTTTTTCTTCTCTGTACAGCAACTGCTATTTATATTTTGTTCATTGTTTATCCTTGTTATCTACTGGAAGGTTGGCCTGGTAGAAGTAATCAGCCAAACCAAAAGCAGAAAGTTATTCCTATTGCTTGTAAATATATTCAAGTCCCTCCTATTAAGAAAAAAAGTTGTTTATATGACTGTAGCCCCATCTTTGGGCCTTTTTTACTACTCTTTACAAACTTCTAAATAATGCTTTCTGTTCTCATTGCAACAGTTTTCTTACTTCTCAACCCCTTTCAATCTGTTTTTTCCTCTCATAATTTCAAAAACCCATCTAGTCTGGGGCGCCTGGGTGGCGCAGTTGGTTAAGCGTCCGACTTCAGCCAGGTCACGATCTCGCAGTCCGGGAGTTCGAGCCCCGCGTCAGGCTCTGGGCTGATGGCTCGGAGCCTGGAGCCTGTTTCTGATTCTGTGTCTCCCTCTCTCTCTGCCCCTCCCCCGTTCATGCTCTGTCTCTCTCTGTCCCACAAATAAATAAAAACATTTAAAAAAAAATTAAAAAAAAAAACCCATCTAGTCAAAAACCAGGTATATGTTTGTATCTCCACACAATGAATATCTGCTCTATATCCAGTGAACTCTTTTGGTTGACCTCAGCAACATGTGTTACTCTTTCCTGAATTCCTTTTTTTTTTTTTAATGGCTTCCTTGAGACAAATGCTGTCTTCTGTTTTCTTTAACTATTTCTTTGGGTGCTCAACTTTACAGGCTATTCTTACTAAACTATCAAATGTGGAATATGGCTTTATCTTTTACCCTTCTGCTCATAAGACTCTCCTTGAGTGATCTTATTCAAGCTTAGGGCTTCAGATACCACTTTGTAGCCAATAATTTCATTTACATAAGCTCAGACTTTTTCTGAACTTTAGACTTCTACACCTAAACACCTTTCTGATACTTATTCACAAATATATCAAAGACGTCTCAACTTGGAACATGTCCCAAACAGCTTTTGATCTTCCCAGCTCCCAACTAGATCTTTTCCGGTATTCTTTTCTCAGAGTCATCTTTTTGGATTGTTTTTCATGTTCTACAACTGTTGGAATTTCTTGTGGTTCCATCTAATTTTCTTTATTCAATGACCAGTTTATATGTAGCCTGAGATAACTCAGTTTGGGATTTATAAATGATGCATATGCTAATGATTCACATGTTGAGACATTTGGTGTGTTTCCTAACATCATCTTCACTAACTTTAGCTTATCAAAAAAATAATTCACCAGCTTTTCTGTTAAACCAACTACTCCTCTTAGCTTCTTGCTTGTGTTAGTACACCACTTTTCTCCTAGTACGTGGTGTAAAACTTTGGAGTAAATTGGAGCTCCTGGGTGGCTCAGGTGGTTAAGCCTCCAACTTCGGCTCAGGTCATGATCTCATGGTTCATGGATTCAAGTCCCATGTTGGGCCCTGTGCTGGCAGCTCAGAGCCTGGAGCCTGCTTCAGATTCTATGTCCCCCTCTCTCTCTGCCCCACCCGGACTCACACTCTGTCTCAGTCTCTCAAAACTGAATAAATGCTAAAAAAAATTTTTTAAAAACCCCCCAAAACTTTGGAGTAAATTGACCTCTCCCTTTATTTTAAAACAGCCAGTTGTCAGGTTCTGGTTATTTTCTCTGATATATGAGTATTATTTTCATCCTTCTGTACTTGCACCATTTGGTGTATGTAGTTAATTGTACCTGCCACTAAATTGAGAACAGACTGACTATGTGGACTCATGGTTAGACTCACTCTGATGACACAGCAGATTTCTAGAAAGCATGGATATAATGCAAAACATAGATATGTGTTAAAAAAAAAACAAACAACTGTAACTCTTCATACTCATCGCCTTAAGTGATCTAGCACCTAATTTCTGTGCAAGAAAGAGATACATATAACTATAAATATTTAGATTCAGACCACTAAGTGCAACTTTTATCCATTCATTAGGTCAGAAAAATATTTATTGAGCACCTGTTATGTGCCATGGTATTTTTTTAAAGACACTGGGGATATAGCAGGACAAAATAGGTAGCACTTCCCCTTGTGAATGACATTATACCACAAAGATAGATGATAGATAAAATAGTGTGTGTCAGATGTGTTATGGATGTGGAGCATTGGTTTGTTTTACATAGGATGATCAGGGAAAACCTCTTCAACAAGAGAACTAATCAGGGATAAGAGAATTCTAAGCAGAATAAACAATATAGGCAAGACCTGAGGCAGGAAGGAACATGCCAGTGAAGTGAGTTGGGTAAAATGGGAAAGTGGTAAAAGATGTCAGAGCTGCATCGGGTTTGCATGGAGTAGGATAGATCATATAGGGCACTGGTGTGCTGGTAAATGTTTTATCAGCTGGCTCCTTGGGGGCAAAATTAATAAAAATCCCTGGTTTTCACTGTTTACTAATTTCTCTGGTGTAAATATTCCTGCCACGGCAATTTCAAGCTACTAACAGAACAACGAGCTTTCAAAAATTCCATAAAATTTATTAGACCTTGTGAGCTGGTACGTCTTCTCCAGCACACCACTAATGTAGAGTCTTATAAACCACAGTTAATTAAGTTTTCTCTTCTTTTTCTTCCTTCCCTTCCGCTGCTCCTTCCAGAAAGGAGGTCAGTGGAGGGTTTTAGAGAAATTACATGATCAGGTTTATGTTTTAACAGAATCTAGCCACTGGGTTGAGAGTATTAATTACTCTTTGTATAAACATTTGGCTGCAAACTCCTGGCTTACAAAGTTTTTAATTTGGTTTACATAGTGTTGAATTACACATTGCTTCAAAATATCTTGTTATCAATATTTAAAAATCTAGAGATATCCTATAAAGAATGAATTTCTTTCTTTTTTTTTTTTAGAAAAAAAATTGGCATTCCTTTCCTTTCTAGAATTTAATTCATTGGAGCTGAGGAATGGCTTTGTTTAGAGTATGCATTCTCCATTTTGGTACATTTCTTAACCACATCCTTTTAACTTTCCCCACCTCCAACCTCCTGCTTTGCAAAGATTGGATTCTTTAGTTGATAATACAACACATGTAAACAGTGAATATTTCTATGTAGAGTTATTGTTATACCATTACACATCTATGTTCTTCTGATATATCTACTGAAGTTGGATTTGGGAAATTATTTGGCAGGGAATAATTGAATAATCTGGCCTACAATTTTATGGGAAATCCATTTCCAGACATTTAAATAACAGAGCTTACTATGAATACATTCCCCATTTGTAGAGTGGAAGACTGAATTCTAAAATGGACTTTCTGATGTCAAATTTTATGAAAATAATATTGGTATTTTAAACATTGGAATTCCATTAATGGGATTTATTAAATTGCAGTGCAATATGGTATTGAAAACATGAGAATATTATACCATCAGAATAACACAAACATCTTGAGAAAAGTTACTGTCAGTTCAAAAACGAATAAGCAAGGATTTCAACTGTGTTTGCAAATATTGTTAGCTGCAAATAATTCTCCATTCCTAATATTTCCTTCTTGGGAAGTGGGCTCTATTAATGTAACTCCAGGCCTCTCTATCCTTTATCTATTCAGCTCCTAGAGAGATGAAGTGTTTTATTTGAATGTCAGCATTGAGAAAAGTACGTGAACCGGCTTGATTAGCTCCAACTTTTTTCTTATTGAGAATGAGCCTGTGTGTTCTAAGTTGTAAACCTTACCTAGTCAGGCTTCCTACATATGGGGAGGCCTACCCAAGTCCAGCACTGCCCTACCAAACAAACCGTGCCATAGAGGCTGCTCTCTATCAGTAACAGGTGTTATTTTGGCCTCCCACTCTTATGTTTTGTTGTATTTCTCAACTTGTTCTAAACTGAGGGTGGGGGCGCCTGGGTGGCTCAGCGGGTAAGTGTCTGTCTCTTGATTTCGGCCCCAGTCATGATCTTATGGTTCATGGGTTCAGGCTGTAGGTAGGGCTCTGCACTGGGAGTGTGGAGCCTGCTTCAGATTCTCTTTCGCCCTCTCTTGCCCCTCCCGTGTGCTCTCTCACTTTCAAAATAAATAAACAGTGTGGGATAAGGGTGCGATTTATCGGGTAGGGGCTCTCACAGGTTTGGTTTATTCATCAGGAACATTGAGAAATAAAAGAACATTTTGAGGGAGAAAATTTCAGGAAAAGATATTTATGCCTGGTTTACAGAGGCTTATTTTAGGCCAAACATGTGTTTACACTTTTGCACATGTCTTTGAACTTCTGTAGCCTAGGAAAGAAGCTCTAGCTATCATGAGGTATTTTGAGCTTGGCAGGTGACTGCAACTTCTGACTTACACAACTTATGTGAGAAAATAAGAGAACCCGTTAGCTGTGTTGGGAGCTTCAGGTAGAGGCTGCTTTAGCTTACTGCACAGGCTAGCTTTTCTTTAGCCAAGGCAAAGATTCCATTGTAGAGAAGAATTTTGCAAGTATTTTAGTCACTGGCTGACAAAAGAATATTTGCTACTTTTAAACTGAAGGGCAGCTGAATTCTGCATGTATAACAGAACACTTAGAGATGCCCTAACTTTATACAGTTAGTACCATGGCTGGGTAGGCAACTACATTGGGTATTCCACGTTCTCTTCCTCTTTCAGGATCAAGGAGGGTACCGTGGAGAGACCTTGACTTCATGTGGCATTTCTGCCTATTTTTATGACTCACTGTCCCATTATAGAATCTCACATTGGCTTTATGTTGGTATAAGTTCTAACTCTGACTTGATACATGGCTTCACCATAAACTTATGTTAAATTTAATGAACAGGTAAGAGATGTGAGCCCCTATTAGAAAGAAAATGCCATCCCCTTAAGATAGAAAGTCACCCAAATTACATTATTACAAACACAGAGTTAGAAACAGTGTTCTATGCTTGGAACTATTTGCCTGTAATAATCCCATTTGCTTAGGAAAACAAGGAGAAACCAGAGTGGTTTGGAAAGGGTACTTCAGTTTTACTATCAAACCCAGGAGCACAAAAAGATTAAGAAAATAAAGGAACACAGCTGATTAAACTGGAGGAAGAGATTTTTTTGTTTATTCATTCAAGAAAGAATAAGGGGAAAAGGGCATCCTGAATGACAAAAATGCAAGCAGGGGAGAAAAGTACCCAGATTCTAACTGCTCTTAAGAAGGAAAGATATTGTTGTTGTTACTAGAGCAGAAATGGTGACTGGGATCCAAACAAACCTAACAGCAACCTTGAGTGATTCCTCAAAGAAAGGCCAAGTCATTGAGAGATGATTTCTGAAAGTCACAGGCCATCACTCAGAACAATTGAAGAACCACTTCTTAGAGATTGGAACAGCAACCCCAAGTGGTTACAAAAAATTCTGGGCAGAACTGAGAGAGGAAATGCATGTGAAATAGGCAAATTGGTTTTTTATTCAAGTATAATTAACATACAGTGTTATATTAGTTTCAGGTGAACAACGTAATGATTCAACAATTTCATATATTACTCAGGGAAATGGCATTGGCTGTTTCTCTGTATACTATGATTCTGTCACATAGAAGCTCACTGAAATAATGCTTTGGGGAAGGAACTTTTAATGAATCTAGCTGATAAATTTATGAAGTGAGGATCCTAAAGGGAAGTAGAGAAGAGATGTGAAGAAATCCAGTGACAAAAGAACAAGTTCAAGCTTTAGCTACCTGTCTGATGGAAGGATATCTCCAGGGAGGTGGGGATTATCCATCTCCTTGAGAATAAAGTAGAAAATATTTGGACAATAAACCCAGAACTTGTTGATTTCTTCTCTTTTATTATTACTAATGCAGAGTTGTTATAAAAATAACCATCTGGGCCAGAAAGTAAAGATAAAGTAAACAGAAGGGAGGCACTCAGTTCCAGAAAGCAGCATTAGCTCTTGGGATTAGAGAAGGAAAGAGGCCATTTTAAGAATTAGATTAAATTGTTAACAAACTCAAATAGCCTTCCTGAAAGCTGTCAGGAAATAGCAGAGGGAAATTAAATACCAGTGGTATGTCCCAGTATTTCAGAAAAAGACATAGCAGGAAAATAAAAAATAAAAAAAGCTATTCAGACCCCAAGACATTTGAAACGGCTTTTCCTCAGGGCACAAGCTTGAGAAGCATCAACATCTCTTCGTGCAGGAATCTGATTCCTCAGCTAAAACAAATGGGGGAATTAAGACCTCTTCCCAAGGGGGCAGGTCTCACAGTGCAAGCAACCCCCAAGCTAGTGGCAGTGAGACAACCACTGTGGCACAGGACAGAAAATACCTGTTCCCAGGAAGTGGTGCAGTTGTGTCACCAGACAGAACCTGTCCTCAGGGTGGTGTTAGGGGCCCAAGACTCCATGGGAAAGGGATTAAAAAGTACTGGGTAGGGGCGCCTGGGTGGCTCAGTCGGTTAAGCGGCCGACTTTGGCTCAGGTCATGATCTCACGGTCCATGAGTTCGAGCCCCACGTCGGGCTCTGTGCTGACAGCTCAGAGCCTGGATCCTGTTTCAGATTCTGTGTCTCCCACTCTCTGACCCTCCCCCGTTCATGCTCTGTCTCTCTCTGTCTCAAAAATAAATAAACGTTAAAAAAAAATTTAAGAAGTACTGGGTATGCTGGATGTGGAAGAAATCACCTGAAGCCCCACTGCAATTATTTGAAGGGGACAGAAATGCCTCACATGACACTTTATGTGAGGATGTAGGAATCAGAGATGGGTTTATTTTGTCTACAAAAATGTAAATGTAAAGAAGTGTAAATGAAAATGCTAAATGTGTAGGCTCAAATAACTTGTTGGGAGAATTTTCTTCGTTTGGCTTAAGTAAACAGGTCATGGAATCCAGACAGTTGGTCTTGAATGACAGACTTCCTGCTAATATTGAGGTCAAGAATATTTTCCTTTCCTCTCAGATATCATGGGATTACTCTTGGGGTCTCAGCAGCCCTCGTGCTGGGAATGTAATTTGGCCTGCACTAATTGACTTAATGGCAGGAGAATGGCTTTCTATATTAGGTAGATCTGGAAAAGGCCTGGGATAATTCTGTGTGACCTGTTAGCTCTGGAATTTTGGAAGTGAGGCTTCTGAGAAATTAGGCATTGTATTACTATGACTTCTGAGGCTTTTGAAGCTCCAAACCCATTCCAGGGAAAGATTGCTACAGTTGCTGAAGAAGCCCCATTGAACTTTACACTTTGAACTTCAACACACAGGACAAGAGAATTTGATTTCAGGCTTTAGTTCTTTCAGATTTTAATGTCTTCAACTTGTAAACGAATGCAATCTTCGGGCTTTAATTTCTTTCTTGGAATTTAATAATAGAAAGGAAATTGTGTTCAAATATGAAACATCTCTTTAAAGTCATTTTATTATTGAAGTATCTTTAAGATAGCTTTCAATCTCTTTAGAACCTCTGTCATGTTACATTGGACAGCATGCCTAGACAGAATTTTGGACAGAAAATAGAATAGGAAATACATTTTCTGCTTTTGGCGTGGAGTGGACTCAAAGCTGATACAATGAATGTGTTGTTTTGACCCATTGCAGATTCTTCTGGGGACAACATTTAAATATTTAAGCATTTAAAAAATTAAGCTTTGCCATTGGACCCAGGAGGAAACCCAGAAGAGCAGAAATTGGTGTAGAGTGTGGTCTCATGAGGGTCAGGGGTAAAGTTCTACTGAGGGAGAGAGCCACAACTCTTGTGACCAAAGGCTTCATGCTTAATGAAGTTAAGCTTCATGCTCAATGAGTTAAGAGAATGAAAGGCTGGGGTATGTTGATGGGGTTCACCTCTTTCCCACTCCTGAGGCTTTGTTCTTATGAGAGGAGCTCAAGTTCTTATAACTCTGGGCTCCCTTCTTCCCTGTTAATTGCTCTGTCTCTGAGAGATTTTTAGCCTCTGAGTTCAGTTAGTAGGGCATACTCAGCTCAGCTCCCATTTTCCTTGCCCCAGAAGTAAATATGCGTTTCCCTCTATTACGACGCATGGAAGCCTAGCCCCGTTCCAGTGCTTCCTTCCTAGTCCAGTAGGTCTGCCCAATTGTGGAGTTCAGTGTTAATGGGTGTCAATATACAGGCCAAGCCCTCCAACTTGATCTCTATTATATATAAAAGTGATGTTTTGGCTTCATCTTTTTTGTTTTGGCCCCTGATATAACCCTTGGGTCTCTTTGCTCTGTTACAACCTAGTTTGATTAGTTTTTCAGAGTTCTTAATTTTTCTAATTTGAAATAAAAGTCAATTCAACAAATTCAGCACCTCCTATATGTTATTGTGCTGGACCCTGGGAATACAGAAATAATGTCTCATTAGATAGTGACTATTTACATGTTTATATATAATATTAGAAAAACATATACACCAAAAAGATAACACAAAGGAGGAAATGGTCAGCCTGCCTGGTAATTTGGAGGTAGGCAGCTGTCATGGAGAAGGAAATTTTTGAGCAAAATGACTAAGCAGGGGAAGCATATTTTTGATGGAGAGATGCATGTTATATCAGGATACTAGAAATAGTTGATAATTCCTGAGCATACAACTCTTTTTCTCTTTCTTTCTTTCTTTCTTTCTTTCTTTCTTTCTTTCTTTCTTTCTTTCTTTCTTTCTTTCTTTCTTTCTTTCTTTCTTTCTTTCCCTCCTTTCCTCCTTCCCTCTCTCCCTCTTCCACCCCCTCTCCCTCTCTCCCACTCCCTTCCTTCCTTCCTTCATTTTTTTAAAAGCATAATTTCAATGTTAGGAAATAAGGATGGTGAGTAGAAGGAACCAGATCATACTGGTCAAGAAGCTTATTAGACTTAAGACATCTTATCGATGAGGAGGATGAACAGCCTGAACCCTGAGAGTGATAATGATCAGGTTAAACAAAATGAAACGGTTGGACATAACCACTTCTACATTTCTTTTAAGCCTTAGAGTTTTCCGATTTTTGTTTTGGACCTTTGCCACAGATTTAGAATATTTCTCAGCTATCCTAAATCAGCTCCTTACCACACTATTAGGTAGGATTAGGCTTGGCTAGCTATATGATATCCCTGACAAATAAGAACATAGATCAAATATGAGAGAAGTTTATTTCTCTCATGTAAAAGCAATTTTGAAGCTAGTCTGGTGGCTTTTACAAAACCATTGGTAACCAAGGTCCTTCTCACTCTTCACTCCACAAATCCTGCAGTACAAGTGTTGTCCTCATGTTTCAAGATGACAGCTGGAGATCCGTATATCATGCTTGCACTCTAGGATGGCAGCAGAGTGAAGGGAACTTAAGAAGATTTCCTGAAGGTACCTCCTATACTTTTACTTATTTCTAGATGACCAGAATTTATTTCCCTGGTCACATCTGAAATTGGAGAAAAGCTGAGGATATGACTGTACTGAGTAAAATCCTTTTTTACAATCAGAGAAAAAGGAGAAAATTAATATTGAGGTAGGCAATTATCTGTCTCTGTTCCAGTCATGGAAAAATGAAGTATCTATTTACTGATTTAAGTGGAAATAAAAGTGGTAGGTTATCAAATACAGAGGGTGTATTTTTCACAGAATGTATTTTTCTAATTCTAGCCCTTAGTCCTACCTTTTTATTTAAACTGTAGCAACATGGTGCTTGAAAATCCATTTATAAGACACACAACATACATTCTCAAATGCTAAGTGCATGGTTGTAATGTATGGCCATATCATCCTTCTCTCTCTGATCCCTGACATTTTGGATAAGCTGTTTTCTTCCAAAGGATACTAGGATACTGTTCTCTGACTTATGTCTATTAATTCTTTGGGATTTTGTGTCTCTCATGCTTTGCCTAAAGAAGACCAGGTTAGTACCCCTCCTTTGTCAAAAGGGCCACATCACTTTGTTGTAATAACGTCTCCATTGTCAGTCTTCCTAACTGGAAGTCAATGAAAACAGAGAGGAGCTATATCTGTTTTGTTCCATGCTCTAACTTTAGTGGCTAGTATAGTGCCTAGAAAATAGGTGTTCAAAAATTTCATTGAAGGAATAAATGAGTATAAAGGTAAATGACTAAAACAAAGGCATTCAAGTTCTTATTGCTGCAAATCAGCGAGTGGTGAAGTGTGGTGTAAGATTTGGGTATGCAGATCTCACGGTCTGTGAGTTCGAGCCCCGCGTCGGGCTCTGGGCTGATGGCTCAGAGCCTGGGGCCTGTTTCCGATTCTGTGTCTCCCTCTCTCTCTTCCCCTCGCCCGTTCATGCTCTGTCTCTCTCTGTCCCAAAAATAAATAAACGTTGAAGATTTGGGTATGCAAAAATGTAATAATTTTTATCTAACTAAAACTAACATTGTTGTTGAGCTCCTTATTCTACTTGGATAGTTAATCTTAGGCAATTCAGGATAGACTGAGTTAAATTATGGTTTTCTCAGTAAATTCAGGATTCCCCCTTCTGAGATTACATCTCAATTGTGAAGAAGTTACATTACATCAATGCATGAAGAAGAGGGTGCGCCTGGGATATTCTCTACCCAAGTTGGCATCTGGTGATGTACACTATTCTAACTGCTCCTTGGGCTCCGTGACTTTTCCACTGCAGCATCTGCTGAGGCATCTGGGTTCTCATTGGTCTAGTTGCTGTACTCCACTGGCACACCTTTCAGTCATTAATCCCAACATTAAGACAGATATCTCTTAAGACATCTTAAGACAGATGTCTCTTAAGACATTAATAAGATGTCATTAAGATGTCTTTTAATGAGAGCGTGAGCTCTCTTTTAATGACTCCATGCCTCAGTGGGGCACAGGCAAAATTAAGCTCTTCTTCTATTCTACAATGTGGCCAAAGGAAACTCTGTGGAGCTTTCTTAGGTGTCTCCCTATAGAACCCCCCCCCCCCCCCCCCCATGGCATCATCTCTACCCACTGTCATCTTGCTGAGGTAGAGCCCTCTATAAGACTTGCCTCTTGCCTAGTCTCTAGTCAGGAAGTGGGGCACTGGTCTCCTCTTCACTCAAAGCCCCAAACCTATCTGGAGTTCGTTTCTTTCACCCTCTCCCAAGAGTTTTGGCTCTGGTGATGATGGTCAGAGGGCAGGACCTCTTTTCAGAGACCCACACCATCTAACTCCGTGGCTCTACCCTCATGTCTCAGACTTCTCTCTTGTATGTTTTTATCCCTTCTAAACTGTTTTGGCTAATCTCACATGCTTTCAAATTTATTGTATATGGTATAAATCCACAAACATCATGATTTTATTTGACACTCAAAAGTCAGGCTTTTAAGGCTCAAAGGTAACTTTTTGTTCATCTTTGCTGCAAGTTTCAGAAGTCTACCTTAAATCTTGGGAGCTGAGTGTGGACTCTTTTCATTTGCCCTCTTGTCCTTTCCCTGAGGCAAAGCCTAAATGACCAAAAGAGAGGTCATGGAGCAAAGTGAGAATTTTCAGGGAAAAAAAAAAATCAAAAACAAACAAAAAACTCCAGATGGGTTAATAACAGATTAATCCAACATATTGACAACAGGGACAGTTGATAATCACTCTCAATGCCCCAAAATGATAAAATAGTTAAATAATGTTATAATAGAAAGCTATAAAATCATTAAAGATTTTAAAGTATTTTTAAGAACATAAAAATCTTTGTTTTAATGAGTGAGGAGAACTGCTTATAAAAGTGACTATGTACAAAGATTAGAACTTTACAAAAATACTCAGAAAAGAGACACCTGGGTGGCTCAGTTATTTGAGCATCTAACTTTGGGTCAGGTCATGATCTCATAGTTCATGGGTTCAAGCTCCATGCTGGGCTCTGTGCTGACAGCTTAGAGCCTGAAGCCTGCTTCAAATTCTGTGTCTTCCTCTCTCTCTGTCCCTCCTCTGCTCACACGTTGTCTCTCTCTCTCAAAAATAAATAAACATTAAAAAAAATTTAAAAATACTCAGAAAAGTCATGAAGAAAAGGAGCATAATTTTAGTAGTGATTGAGTAGCAGGACTATGGATAATTTCTATTTTCTACATATTCCAAGTTTTCCCTCGAAGGAACATGAATTAAATCATAAACATATATACATACACACACACACATAGATGTATATATTTACAGTTTGCAATAAATAATAAAGATTCCTATAGACCAAGCAAATAGCATCCTTTATATAATGATGACCAAATAGGACTTACTTCTGTCTAAGTGTGTTACTTGTATTCTTAAAAAAGGGGAAAAGACCCAGGTGAGAAACCTGAGGGAGCAAAGTCCCCCACAAGAAAATCAAGGGAACAATAATATGCAGGAGAAGGCCAGAAGTCCATTGCCTGCAGTTGGGGCAGGGTGCTACCTTCAGATGCTTGCCCAGATGTGGGTAAATGTTGCTTTCTGTCCCTGCACAAACACATTTAAAGACACATTCTACATTATAGAGCAACAAATTGTGGTATATAGATACCATGGAATATTATTCAGCCATAAATAATTGAAATCTTGCCATGTTGTGACAACATGGATGGACCTTGAAGGCATTAGGCTAAGTGAAATAAGTCAGACAGAGAAAGACAAATGCCGTATGATTTCTCTTATATGTGTAATCTAAAAAAAACATTTTTATTTTATTATTATTATTTTTTTAATTTTTTTTCCAATGTTTATTTATTTTTGGGACAGAGAGAGACAGAGCATGAACGGGGGAGGGGCAGAGAGAGAGAGAGAGAGACACAGAATCGGAAACAGGCTCCAGGCTCTGAGCCATCAGCCCAGAGCCCAGTGAGGGGCTCGAACTCACGGACCGCAAGATCATGACCTGGCTGAAGTCGGACGCTTAACCGACTGCGCCACCTGGGCGCCCCTAAAAAAACATTTTTAAAAACCAAACCAAACTCATAGATACAGAGAACAGGTTGGTGGTTCCTAGAAGCAGAGGGTGGGAGGGATGGGGGTGGAAACAGGTGAACTGTTTTTGGTTTTAGTTTAAGTAAAATGAATTTTAAAGAAAGAGCTCCAAATATTTAAATTAGTTATTGTATTTTTCCCTAGTTGCCCCCTCTCCAAACTAGGCATCCTGTGACTTGGTGTCCAGTCTCATGTCCTTCTGGTTGCTCATCTCTGAATGTGTTTCTGCTTATCCCTTGGCTTCTTTATGGGACTCTAGACTCCATATGTGTTCCAGGCAGCTCTGAGGATAGAGAAACTCCTTGTTCTTTCCCTTTAGCCTAAAACAAGGAGAGAAGAAAGAAAATGAGATGTGTTACGTTTCTGTCTACAGCATGATTCCCTGTCATGATTTTCCTCCAATCAAGGGAGGTTACTTTGGCAACAATCATGTTATGTCCCTTTAAATAACTTTCCCCTAGTTAGTGATATTTCATTTTCATAAACAAGTCCTACAATGACTTCTTAAAGTAGCCAAACCTGTTTTTCCCCTCCTATTACTTAAGAAACATATTTGAACAGATCATACAATACTTAAAGACGTATTAACATACAAACAAAACACACCATTTAAAGGCTGCATGTTAATTTCAAGATGTATTAGAACAGTGATAATAAACTTGATTCTAGTGTGGCATTGAATTCTTAATATCAGTAAAGTCACCTTTTTTTTTAACAACCATACTAATTGTTGCTGATTTCGGGATAGCTTTGCAAAGGGAAGAATTGTGACATTTCCATGTTTGAAATAACATGTAGAATCATTGCAGTTCATTGCTATGGAGGCAGTTTATCTTGTAAAGACATTTACAACTCCACTTAGATTCTCCCAAAATGATTTTTCACTTAACAGCCTCTTACCAACTTCAAACAAAAGTGTGCCATACAAAAGTACTGCAACCAATTACAATTGGTGACCTTTGCAGTAAAAATAACCCTGAAAATGTAAGAGATTGTTTTTATGGGTGGTAGAAATGCCTATTCAGGAGCCTCTAAAAAATGCTAAATTTTACTTTGGGTGTAGAAAGGTGCCTGCAAAATTATGCTTCTTGCTATTTAATATATTATCATATGAAAAGGTACTCCACAGGGTTATTGGGAAAGTGCTATCAAACAGTGTTGTAGATTTATTTAGTGCGACACGTCTCACCTTTAGATATTTTAAGATGAAGTGTTTGTCCTTTCAATTAATCAAAAATGTTGTTCCCTTCCAGTTAGCTAGGTCACTCAGGTCTCTATTCAGTCAGCAGTTTCTCCCAGTTGTTTGGCTGAATTTCCATTACTGAAGAATTAGGTCGGTAATTAAATACAATCTCAGCAAAATTTCTTCAGGCAGTTTATTTAGGTTCTATGCAAAATGGAATCCCTTAGGGACAGGGAATTAACATGTTGTGAAGTATAATTTCAATGAAATCTGTTTAACAGTTATTCTTAAAAGAAGAGCTTGGAGACTTCCCTTGACTTGACTCAGCTTCAATGTCTTTATGCAATTTTTTCCATTTATAGTTCCCATCTTTTATAATTAGATGTGTTCCTGTATTTTCTGCTGGTTGTCTACATCAATAAGCTACTTTTGTCCATGATTTTATATAAATCAGTATGTCTCCCACTGATTCATATACACACACATACACACATATCCAAATACTTTAAAAAAATGAGACAAAATTGTAAAAGGTTTAAAAAAGTTCTTATGTATTATATATTTATGTATTTTTACTATTTATGCGTGTATGTGTATGTGTGTGTATATATATGTGTGTGTGTGTCAACATACATATTTTGATATATGTTTTCTATAGTTGTGTCTTAAATTCCTGAGTATTTTTATCTGATCTCTTCTTGCAATTGGCAATTTAAATGTCCTGAAATTATATACGAAGTAGGAAACTTAGGATCCAGAAATATAATGAGGGTTGCTGTTTTGAAGTCACCTCTAAGGTCATTTTATTTAGTCTATTCCTCAAGTTTCCAGCTGCATGATTTCATCATAGAATGGAATTTACAAACTGCCTCCCAGTGCTGTCAGATTCTATTATTTATAATAAACTCTTACTTGAGTTTTCAAGAAAGTTTAGAAAATGACTTCCTGGAGGTCCTTAAGGATAGTGTTTCCCGCAGAGGACTTTGGTTTGTTTTACCAGTTGGTTGATTTTCATGTCTAGAAGTATTTAGAATGATGTTCTATAGTCACAAACTCCTCTTACTGACAGATTATCTTTCGTCACAATATTTATGACCACATTGTTATGGACTGAATATTTGTGCCCCCTCCCCCAGTTCATACATTGAAATCTAATTGCCAGTGGGCTAGTATTTGGAGGTGGGGCCTTTGGGGCGTCATGAGATTGGAACCCCTCAGGAATGATTTTATTTATTTATTTATTTATTTATCTATTTATTTATTTATTTATTTATTTATGAGAGAGCACAAGGGGGGAGGGGCAGAGAGAGAGGGAGACACAGAATCCAAAGCAGGCTCCAGGCTCTGAGCTGTCAGACCAGAGCCCGACGCAGGGCTCGAACCCACAAAGCACAAGATCATGACCCGAGCTGAAGTCGGATGCTCAACTGACTGAGCCACCCAGGTGCCTCCCTCTGGGATGATTTTAGTGTGCTTTTTAGAAGAGACCTTAGAGAGCCCCCTTGTCCCTTTTTGCACGTGAACACACGGCGAGAAAACCGCCATCTGTGAACCAGGAAGCAAGTCCACCAGACACCACATCTTTTGGCACCTTGATCTTGTACTTGCCAGCCTTCAGAACTGTGGGAAATAAATTTCTGTTTATAAGCCACCTAGTCTGTGATACTTCATTGTAGCAGCCTAAATGGACTAAGACACACATTGATGATTTATGGATGAAAGAAAAAATATATATACACGTAGATGTATATACTTAATACATATATACAGATACGGATCTCAAACACAAAATTAGGTGATTAAGAAATGATTTTTATTGTTCCATAAATGAGTTTAATTTCTGTTCAGAGTCCTCAGTCTGCTAGGTAGCAGGTGTTAAGTCTTCATCAATTTAGCACCCTTCCCCTCCTCAACCCAAGGCCATGTTCATGAAAAGAGAGAGAGGGTTGAGGGAAGGCAGAGTAGCTTTATGATATTCAGGCATTGAAAAGGCCATATGCTGCATGGGTCTTTGTGACTGACCTCTCCTACATCAGCTGAGACATTCTCATTCCTGTTGGTCTTGAGTTATTTCACCCAGGTAATTCCTGTGTCTTCCATTCCAAACATAAGCATGTTCTCAGCCACTGAGGGGTTGTCAGTGCTGAGTCACCTCTTCCATGCTGTTTGCTGCTCTGAAATACTGTTTCTGGTGCAATGAAGTCATTCATTCTCTTGTCTGACATTGAATGTGCACCCAGGCCCTCTCTGAGACCATGTAAGGCTCTTCTTCTGGATTTCCCACTCCACTGCTATATCTTCTCTGTTCTCCCATGTATGCTGAGGTTAGGAACACCAGGATCTTGGCAATTTTCAGGGTTCTAGGGGGCATAGAGCACAGATTCCTTTTGCTCTGTGCCTCCTAAACATCTATCTGGAGGTTTATTAGTTTTTTTCCCCCTCCTCATCCTTATAATTTAGGAAAGGAGATGGCTAAGCATAGGATGCCCTCTCAAGGATATCATTGTTGTGTCCTCTCTCTCTGTTTCTGTTATTATATCTATCCTCCAGTTCTTGGGTTCTTTACCTGATCCAGTTGAGAAAGGAGGGTTGGGAGTGACAAGATGGAGGGAATAGCATGACTAGAGATGATGAAGTGAATTCGTGAAGGGTGAATATCAGAAATAGTAGACACTTGAGATTACCTTGGGGAGTATGGTTGGAGGTCAAGGGGTGAACTGGAGATCTGCTTAGAGACTGATAGGGCTGGGAAAAGACTATAGATTACTGATAGCTTGACCTTTTATACTATATAGATTTTTTTTTTTTTTTTTTTTTTTTTTTTTTTGCTTCAAGGCAATGGGAACCTTTTGAAAATATTTTAGCCGAAAATGGTATAAAAATGGTATGGATCCTAGAGACTGGAGATATTTGAAAGGAACTGGCATAGATGATGTGAGTGAGGGAGAACAACTGAACTATGATTCCCAGAACCTAAATTGGGTGATGGTGAACTTATTTTATAGGAAGAAGGGGAGTTCGGTCTTGTTGCAGTGGCAGCTTTGGGGGTGTCTGTTGTGCAGCTGGAAATGTGGGAATGGAGTTCACAAGAGAGAGAAAACCTAGGCATGTAGCTATGGTTGAAAAAAAAATGAATAATTGATTGTGGTTGGAACTATGGGAAGCGAAGAGAGAAGATAGAGAAGATAAAAGATTATCTTAGAATAGTGAGGAATGGCCAGAAACTGAGGGAGAAAGTCAAAACCAGGAACATGAAATGACACAGGATAGAAGGAGAAGGATAGAAGGTTAGAAGGAGAAGGGTTTCCAAATAGGACAGTGATTACAAGAATCAAATGTTTCAGGAGAATTTTACAGGAATATGGTGCTTTTGCTGTTCAGAGTAATCCTCTCAACTCAGAACACCTGGAAAGCCCGTGAAATATGCAAAAATATTTCTATAAGCATTGTTGAATTTCAGAGTAAGGCAACTTTATTTCACAGTACATTGAGAGAGTTGCCCTGGAAGAAGTACTTTTTCTCTTTGCACTTACTCACCCTAGTGATGTCTTTAGACTTGAAACCAAAGTGTGTGTTGAATGTGGGTGATGGAGGAGTGGGTGCTTGGGAAATTACAAAAGTAAACAAAGGAGGAGAAGGTGACGACGTAAAGAAAGAAGTAAACATCTTTGCTAGCTAATTCACGTCAGCAAAATCTACAGGGGAATGACTTCTGAGGAAGCTGTATCAAGGAGGGAAGAACAGAATCACAGAGTCGACTTAATTTATCAGTGCAGGCATATGCCCCACGGATTCTGGGTCCTGTGTGCTGGACCAAGCGGCTGGAAGTAGTTCTTAATGTTGATTTGGCTAGTTGAGTGAAAACTGGGTTTCACGGAGATCTAGAGTAAATAAACGTGATCTGTCAGAAAATAGTGCAAGGTAGCCTGTGTCTACAAAGACAGGAGTCCTTGATTACATTAATCAAGTGTGACTCCTATAGCTATAGTGAGTCACTATAGTGAGTCACTCCTATAGTGACTCCTTCCAAGAGGCCTCAGAAGAAACTGTCTTCACCAAGGCCTTGAGTAAAGCAGTGATGAGGTGAGCAGCTTTGAGAAGCAGTCCAGGGGTTCTATTCTGGAGGCTGCGATGGCAGTGGGAGGTGCTGCAGGAAAATGGACTCATAAACTCAGTGGGGATGGGAAGCACCCAGATGCCCAGGCCAGGTAATGGTGTTTATTGACAGAGGCAAAGTGGTGTGGTTACCTTCACAGGCAGCTGGGATAATGGCTGACTAGAAGAGTGTGACTCATACAGATTTTGGAGGTGGATAATTGATCATGGGATACCTGATTGGAAGCTCTCTGTGGTCCCTGATGTATTTAAGTAAAAAATAAAAATATCTGTAGGTGTGGTGAAAAAAGGCCTGATGAGCTTCTATGATAGAGTAGTGTCTCCTCACCCAATGCCCAGCCCTGAGCCACATCACAGACCTGGAGCCCCTGAAGAAAGGTGGCTCTGGGACCCCTCCAAAAGGACATACTAGAGGGGCGCCCCGGTGGCTCAGTTGGTTGAGCGTGCAACTTTGGCTCAGGTCATGATCTCACTGTTTGTGGGTTCGAGCCCCACATCGGGCTCTGTGCTGACAGCTCAGAGCTGGAGCCTGCTTCAGATTCTGTGTCTCCCTCTCTCTCTGCCCCTCACCCACTCGTGCTCTATCTCAAAAATAAATAAACGTTAAAAAAAAATTTTAAAAAGGACATATTAGAAAGTCACAAACAAGTGTGTACTCTTTATATACTTTAGGCACTACTTGTTCTTTAAGGGCTCATAGCCATTTACCATTGTAAATGTATAATACCGAGTTACTTTGGGGAGGATTTCACAATGGTTCTGATTCAGGCTAGTTTCTGGTGACCCCAAATTCCACTAAGGTCTACCAAGAAGAATGGGGTTTGAAAAAGCGAGATAATAGAGTTTTGACTCAGATCCACCTTATCACAGGTTCAGTGTGTTTGTATACATGGTTATATATATACATATATATAGATGTATATATATGTATATATAAATAAATGTAAGGTAAGTATACATATTACATAAAATAATATCCCGAGTGATTGGCATATATCTTCATTAGTTTTCTAATCCATTAAGTAGACTGTATGGTAGGAAGGGCCAAGTGGAAGTTAAGCTACAGTATGAGAAACAAGGCAATGGTTGATGTCCATGGAATTCACTAAATTTATATCTTTATGACTAGAAGCAGTTAGCTTTATGAAATGGTGCAATGGACTATGAGGTACTCAATTTTAGTGCCAATGCCTAGTGAAGTTGGATACTGTCTTACAAAATTCAGAATGTGCTCTGAACCGACAACTGAAATATGGTGTTCTTTCTCCCATAGCCAGAATGTGCATGTCCAAGAATAATGAACTGGAAGTAAGGTGGATCCTTTACCTAGTATGACTAATGACCCACTTATAAACCTTGTTTTCTGTTCTGTGACTCTGGATTCTGTTAGTTTACTAATTATCGTACCCCAAGGAGAAATACTTCTTTCAGAGGAAATAGCAATAGTTTTCAACTGAACTGGAAACTAACATTAACCATTTCAGACCACTCATTCTTTTGGGAAAACAGAGGAAAAGGAGGCTCATGGTGGTAAACTGGGGTGATGCATCCTGACTATTGAGAAGAAATACAGTTTCACTTACTGAAAAGAGACAGAGATGAGTACAGTTAATTCCCTGGGAAGCATCCTATTACCACTTTATCAAGTTAAACGAGTTACTGAAACACTACAAATACCCCTTATTGGCTAACCCACAGGACTGAGATACCCCAGGTGAGAAAGAAGGTTTGTATCATCCATGTGGCTAAAGACCCCATACCAGTGACAATGCTGGCTAAAGACGATGGGTAAACAAAATGTGTGATAGAGGGAGAAATCATAACTATCAACTATATATCCTGTGACCACCGTTTCCCTCCTTGCCATGTCATGTATAGATTTGTGTATTTTAACTATTTTTTTCCTTTTCTATCTCTTTCCCACACCATTTCTAAATAAATTTTGTTGAATAACTTTACGTCTTGGGTTATATGCAGCAGAATATTAAGTAGGCATTAAACAGAAATGGAGGAAAAAAGATTACTCCGAGATCTCAGACTTTGATCTAGAGGCAGAACTAGCAAGGCTGAAGGTTACCTTCCTTTGTTGGGAGGGAATGAAAATATCTTGATTAAAGAGCGTTCCATGATGAGCAGGAGTATTTGCGAGTGAGGACTGTATGTAGAAATCCGGTAAGAAGAGCACTGGACTGTGCTGGACATCTGCTATTGCTTGGCTACCTGGCATCCCAACACCCTTCCATTTGTGGGAAATCCTGCAACATTCGAACTTTGGTGAACGCAGGCCTCACTTCCCATTATAGAAGCTAAAATGGCCAGACATTCCTGCCTGGCCCCCAGTGCTGGGATAAGCCTCCATTACCTAAGCTTGAGGAGCGTTCTGGCTTTCCTGGGGTAGGGCACTAAATCACAAAGCTAGTGAAAAAGTAGTAGCACCACTTCCTGGTGCTAGCTTGGGGATTCGTGGAGCTCAGCAATGGCAGTGGTCAGTGTCAAAATTCTGGAGGCAAGGCCATGAAGTGTCCAGTGGTGGCAACATTGAGCTGTTGGTGGTGGTGGTAATTGGTGGTCACATCCCGACTGGGTGTTCCTGGGTCACTGTACTGTGGCCCTGCCTGTTTTCTTAGCCTGGGCCCTCTAGCCTTCCTGTTGATTGAGTTAGCAACACAATATTCTTTTAATAAATGCCTTGCTGCTTCATTAGGTTAGTGATATTTGGTCTCCATTGTTTGCAACCAAGAGCCTTGACCTTTACAAGACTGATTCATGGATAACATTTGATTTCTGTCTAGGGACAGTGAACCACAAAAAATCGAGGGCTATATGAAAAATGCTGCAGATTTTTTTTTTATGATTGTTGTTCTTTTTGCTCATCTACTTTTTTATATAACAAAGTAAAAAGTAGAAAAAAAATGTGGAATAATTTCCACTAATAGAAAATTAAACTCTTCTCAGGGAGGTGTGTTTCTCTGCAGAGAAGGATACTATTGAATTTCTCTTATGCCTTGTGCCTGCAGAGTTCTGCCTTTGTGTCTCCAGTGTGGGTTATTTGCCCTTCTCATCTTCATGTGGTTCCACCGCTGGATGGAACTGGCCTGCAGGTGCAGGATAAGGTGAAGTGAGTGCTTCAGATCCTACAAGTAAAGGGAAGAGAAAGAAAAGAATTTCATTATCATCTGGCCTTCAGGAGGAGTATCACAAAGGTCAGACCTTTCCGCACTGTGAAGGTTAATCTCCTAGCATGTCTCTTATATCTTAATCTCCTAAATAATTTGTATCATCTTTTTAATGTCACATTCTAAAAGGCCCCCCCTTTTATTGTTTAAGCTTTCAGGGGCTCCAGATTCCTCAAGATGGTCGGTACAGAAACCCTCCCCCACCCCCCCGCAAAAGTCTGAGAGAAAGAAATACAAAAATCTAACTCTCTCTTTTCGTGATGTTTGCTAGCTTCACAAAGGGAAGGAGTGAGTCTTTGTTGACAAAATACAGTGAGTGTTCTCATGAACTCTCAGAATTGCCAAGTTCCTGGGATCTGGTTCTTAAATGTATATACTCAGAATATTTTGGTTTCTATTTTGATTTTGGTGAAAATGTTCTCAAAGGATCTGTCTGGTTAAAAGCAATTAACAGCTCAGTCTCAGACAAAAAAGGCGCTGTCCTTTGTATAGGGCCAGTGAAGGGCAAAAAGCATCACCTGGCTGTCCTCCTTAGCTTACTTCCAGCACCAAGTGCCTGGGTGGGTGGGCTTATTTATTCTGAAGATGATGAAATAGATAAATCCCAGATAAAATAATGGGATTCCTTTAATCCATTTATTTTCTTTTGTGTGTCTAGAATAGGGAGTGCTACAAGGAGGAATCTATTTTGTTGGAAATTCTAAGACACATGACATCTTAAAGATGGCAAGATAAGAAATAGCTGACATCATGTTTCTAAATATACAACACTGTGCAACAGCTACCTCGAGCAAAAGCAGAAAGGTTGAGGAGGCAAAATAATGACTTTTAGTTGCTGGAAGGCATCCATGTTCAACAGTCTGTCAGGAAGAGACAGGTGGGGTGGGCTCACCACCTGGGGTGAAGGCTGGTACAGGGCTTTTATTGAAATTACTGCACAGGAGCAGAGAAGATAAACACTCAGTGGGTGTAGTAGAACTGCCAGACCATATGTTTGGCCAGAACTAAGAAACTCCTTCTCCAAAATAAAACTACCTAAGGCAAGCACCGTGTGTTTTAAAAAGTCTTGTGTACTAGGCAAATACATCCCAGGATTTAGAAATAAATTTTGTGTGCCGCTGTATCTTTAGTACTAATGTCTGGGGTTTGTGATCTGGCTATATCGTCATTTGAGTTATGGTATGGAAGGGAGAATGTAAACTAAATTTTAGAATATAATCTGCATTGTTCCCATTAAAGTCTCTCAGGGCTGGAAGGGACTAACGCATTAACCAGAGTTAAACCCTGTGGTGTATGGATAGTCCTGAAAGGTAATGTGACTCATTTAGGGTCCCATGGCTAGTGGTGCCAATCTTTTTTTTTCTTGTTTTTTGAGAGAGGGGGCCCAAGTGGGCAAGTGGGGAGAAAGAGAGAGAGAGAGAGAGAGAGAGAGAGAGAGAGAGAGAGAGAGACAGAGAGAGAGAGAAGCTGGGCTCACCTGGGGCTCATATTTTACCTGAAGCAAGGATCATGCTCACCCAAGGTGGGGCTTATGCTCACCCTAAGTGGGACTTAAGCTCACTGGATGTGGGACTGGAACTCACAACTGTGAGGTCATGACCTGAGCCATAGTCAGATGCTTAATGACTGACACACAGGCACCTTGTAGTGCCAATCTTATAATAGGAGCCAAAGTCTTTCTGACCCTCAGTCCTTTGCTCTTTTTACTAGAGAACACAGCTTCCCACTCATATCGCTGTAACAAATTACCACAAACTCAGTGGCTTAAAACAGCACAGTTATTATCTTGCTGTTCTGGAGGTTGGTAGTCTAAAACCAGTTTCACTGGCTGGGTCATGCTGGAGGCCTGAGGGAAAATCTGTTTCTGTGTCTTTTCCAGCATCCAGAGGCCACCAGCACTCCTTGGCTTAGGGCCTCTTCCTTGGATCTCTCCACCTTCTTGCTTTTACTGCCCCATCTTCCCTTACTGCCCCTGGCCCTCCTACCTCCCTCTTGTAAGGACACTTGCAATTACAAAGGTCCCAGCCAGAGAATCCAGAATAATCTCCCATACCCAGATACCTAATTTAGTCATACCTATAAAGTTCAATTTATCATGTAAGGGGCCATATTTACAGATTCCAGGGATGAGGATGTAGACATCTTTGGGGGGCCCTATTCTGCCTGTACTCCATCCTACCTCTCATTATCCCCCTCTCCTGTCTCCTGAAACCAAACAATGTAGAAGGCATAAGAGATTTCTGGGGTTAAAACTATACAGTAAGACTCATGGAACAGTGGGGTGGTTCTCTTCACTTGACACAGCATTTTTGCCTCTGTCCATTTCCCTGACCCACAGATAAGTGAAAGGCCAACATCACCCCTATTTTACAGATTAGCAAAGGGGAAGGTTAACTTTGTTGCATTGGACTCTGGTCTTGAAGGCCTACCCTGCCTGCATCAATTAATATTGAACTGTACTCAGACTTACAGCAGTATTCAAAGCCCTGATGTTCCTGATTTTTTTTTGTTAACATTCAGAGCAGGTGGTTTCATTTGTTGTCTAAATCATTTTTTTTTCTTTTATCTCTATGGCAAGAGATAAGAGAACATTTGCCTAATATCTGTTTGTTTGACTTCATGTCCTTGGGCTGTGCCAATGGGCAGAGTGTATGGTAAAGAAAGCTTATCCATAATCTTAAACATATTATGCAAGTGGCTGAATCAGAACAGGGAGGTGCCTGTTACCCAAGGCAATGGAGTGAGGAAGCTGTGGGAGAGGAGGAGGCCTCATTAGCAAGAGAAGGTTGTCACCTTGGAGAGTTCAGTCATTTCTGTGCTTTCCACAGACAGATTAAGCTCGTCACTCTCTGAATTTCTTTATTGGAGAATGATTGGAGAGAGAATAAAAATATTTACAAGTTATATGAACTTTACCAATCTCCAAATATTCGGAACACCTGGCATTATATTTTATTAAAAACAAATATAGTAGGCACTCAATAAATGTTTGCAGAGTGCTGAATGAATGAATCTCATCATTGGTTGATTGATTCTGCATGAAAAATAAATGAAGAATGTTTTCATTTGAGCTTATTGGGTTCCTCTATGTTTATTGATGACTTGAAGAGTCATTTAATTTTTAAAGCTGAGCTAAACAAATGTAGGCCATGGTCAGAAATGTGCCAGATTTGGTATGCTTAGGAGACCAAATTAAGGGAAAATATTTTGCTGGGCTTTGGTAGGGCCTTCGCGAGTGTTTGAAAATAGTCACAAAATTCCTTCTATCAATCCAGAGTCTTAGTGACCAACTCCTTATACCCAGGCTTCTTCCAGTGGGGTGGGGGGTGGGGTGACGGAGGACAGTGGTCACTGGAACTAAAAAATGTTTGAGCACCCATCGTGTCCCAGGCCTTTTAAGATATGTTCTTTCATTAAACTCTCTCAACAGATCTGTGGAATGGATGTTGCTTCCATTTTACAGATTAGGAAACTTTGAAGGAGGTTAAGAGACCTTTGATAAACTTGGAAAATCCAAGTATTCCGATGCCTTTGTTTTCCAGTGCTAAATCCAGTGCTCTTTTGACTTGACTTTGGCTTATTTTTATGCCAAAAAATTCAGTTAAGTGAAAAGACTAAGAGAATATCCACACGGAGTGTCTGAAAGGAAGGGAGGTCATACATTTCACACATCTTCAAAAGAAGGTTTTATGGTGACAAACTGGCAGAAGGAGGACTTGACTTTCAGTTTTGCAAAGGGCCACAAAAGCAGGAGCGCTACACCCAGGCACCTAGAATCTCGAGTCCACATTTACTCACTAGAGACTTCAAATGGTCCCCTCAGCCCCACCTTTGCTTGCCCTCCTCATCTTTAAGACAGAATGGCGGTGCTTGGGGAGAGTAAGTAGAGTAACCCATGTGAATCCAGTTTATGGCTCGCAGGAAGTGCTTCAGTCAGTGTGAGTGGTAATTATTTGGGGGAAGTCAAAGCCTTGTTCAATTTTTTATTTGTTTTAATTAGAACCAGTCTTCCTCGAAGCTTCATTTCTCTTTAAATCGTCAAGGATTCTGAAGTTGTAGGTTATTATTTGGGGGATGATTACACATTTTCAAAACATCCCATTTTGGGCATTGCTTTAATTTGTGTGCCATCCCTCTCTTTCATACATTCCATCATTCCATTCCACGGCACACTGACTAATCATTGTTAAATTATTAACAAACCCAACTGAGGTTTAGCAGCCAGCTGGTTTGGGTTCTGGCCTAGCAGTGCCACTTGCTAGCTGGGTATTTTCTTTCTAAATGTGGGCTCTTTCCTTCCCTCTGAGGTGCTGTGGTTCTAGAAAGGTCGTGAGTCTGACTGAGAATGACTCAGTCCATGAGGACATATGTGCTCAGAAAATGTCCTTCCAGAAGGCAAAACTGAATAAAATCTTTTGCTTTAAAAATGGAAGTAGGCAAGGGGACTGGTTTGTCTGTCGTGAGTGTACTTTCGCTGCTATTTACAGCTGTACTTCCAGGTCTATTCCCTTCCAAATATTTCTCCTGTTTTGTGTCAACTAAAGGTAGAAAACATAGAAAACATGGACCTTCCAGGTGGTATATCGCTTTTACTTTCATTTCCTTCAGTGCATGGAGCGAGGATTGCGAGGGCCCACCTGTGCTTTTGTTATTGAAAACACAGCAGGGTGTTAGACTTCAACAGAGTCTTCCAAAAGGCCACAAGATGGGGATGTTACTCTACAAACTTAGATCTTTTAACTTTTTCTACAAATAATTATTGAGTGCCTACTATGTGCTTGGCATTGTGCCAGGCCCTGGGGCTATAGTGATGAATCAAACAGACCTGGCTCAATGGAGTTTTCAGTATCATATAGAAGGTAGATGTTTGAAGTGTATTTAGCAGTCTACTTAGTGCCGTGGTGACAGAAATGCAAGGGGCCATAGGCAGGCATGGTAGGGACCCAAAATGCAATTGGAGAAGGGCCTGGACAGAGCTCTTGGAAGACTCCCTGGAGAAAATAGTGCCTGCACTGAGACGTGCAGAATGACTAAGCACTAGCTTGGAGAAGATTTCTAACCTAGACAGAAGAATGACATGCCCAGAGGCCCAGCAGAGACGGTGAACTTGGTTCTTTGAAGCAATTGAAAAATGTTAAATTATAATTGAAGTGTAAAAGTAATGTTTATAGACAAGTCTAGGCCATACCATGAAGGAACATGAAGACCATGTTTTTAGGATGATTTTCGGGTCAATGGGAAGGTGGTTCCTCTTATTCTGGTTTGTCCACCTGGAAGGCGTGGAAGGTGTTTCTTATCCTTCTCTGACTGGTACAATCCTTGTCAGGTCTCATTGTACATGTTGTGCTCAGGTCTCATTGTACATGTTGTGCTCTCTAGGAATCCTGATCCTTATCCACCAAGACTGGGGTGCTATGGATTCCACAGCACAGTGTATTCTACATCTATCACTAAGGCAATGGTTGTCATTGTTAACAGACAGGGCTCGGATGCAGCAAATGGGGACTTGAATCCTACCTCCCCTGCTTTCTAGTAAGTTTTTGACTTCAGAGTCCCGACTTGGCAAATGAGGCTAATAATAGCAGCCATTTCATAGGGTTTTGTGAAACAGCCTGAAACTGCTTGAAAGTGCTTAGCATATTGCTTGGCACATTATATGTGTTGAATAAATATTAGCTATTGATACAAGTTATCCTAAATGTTAGCTGTTGGTGTCCATTATCCTGGATTTTAGTTTTGTGATCTCTTCTTTCCCTCTCCTGTCATCTTCTAAGATTCTAGAGGACAGGGATCATATCTTATTCTACCATTACGGCTCCAGCTCCTACCATCATTACTAGAACAAAGGAAGTGCTCAATCAATAGTTATCCAATGAATGAGGATATTCATTGTATTATTTACATTTGTGTCACACTTGAAAATTATTAACTCGAAGGTGATACAGTTGAAGACTGTTTGTAGTGAAGCTCCTTTGTGATCTGTGCAGGAAATGGGATCTTCCTAAAGGCAGAAAATGTGTGATTTAGGGTTTTAAAATCCTTATTTTATTTTTCCAAGCTTTTGTTGACAATCCTTACTTTAATCAATGTCCATTGTTTCTGAATTTAATAAGTGTTTAAAAAAATTAATTTTGCATTAAAAAAATTAACTCATGAGAGTATTTTCTTGTTTCTATGTTATTTTTAAGCAATACGGACACATTCAGTAGCATATAAATTTGCTTTTACTTGAATTTTAAGCTTAGTTATAGATAGTTTACTTCAATTAATATAATCAGTCAAACACTTTGGAACAATATGACTAGTGATTCATTTTCATATTTCTTTTATTTATTTATTTATTTATCTATCTATTTATTTATTTATTTATTTATTTATTTTTGGGACAGAGAGAGACAGAGCACGAACGGGGGAGGGGCAGAGAGAGAGGGAGACACAGAATCAGAAACAGGCTCCAGGCTCCGAGCCATCAGCCCAGAGCCCGACGCGGGGCTCGAACTCACGGACCGCGAGATCGTGACCTGGCTGACGTCGGACACTTAACCGACTGCGCCACCCAGGCGCCCCTCATTTTCATATTTCTAAGATATGAGATGGTGCTGAACTGACTTAAAAAGGTGTGTGTTTCTTAGTAGTTGAAAGAGCATCAGATTATAAACCTAGAGATCTAGATTCTGCTGTTGGATCTGCATTAAACAAGCCTTGCCACCTTTGGAAGTCAATTTTCCTTTTATGAACCTCCATTTCATTTCTAAATTTGGCCAGATTGAGCTGGATTTCAGAAAAGATTCTCTCTGAGTTCCTAAATCCCACGATTTGATATCTTTCTGTTCAGATGATGAGCCAGTGAGCTTCTGGCAAAACAGATTGGTGTGTATATAAATGAAGTGGAGTAAAATCAGACCTTGATTTCTTTTTTCACTTGTAACACTTTTATTGCAACTCTGGTTTTCTGAGGATGGGGGCAAGATAACAGCTGAAAGCTAATATTTATTGAATCCTTATGAAATAAGGCTGAGTGCTTTACATTCATTATCCAATTGGATTCCATTATAACTCAATGGAATGAGTATGATATTACTAGCTGCATCTTGCATGTGAGGAGGCAAGTTTCAGAGAGGTTGAGTGATTTAGCCAAGGTCACACAGCTTGTAAAGTAGTAGTAACAGGCTGATTATAGAGCCCCATCTTTTAGCCATTATGCTATATTGACTACTTCCTATAGAGGGTCTACTATTTGTCAGGCATTGTGGTAGACAATTCACAAGCATTCTTACATTAAATTCTTACAACGCTCCTGTGGAGCACTTCTCATTAACTTAATATATTTTATTTATTTTAATTTTTTTTTAATGTTTATTTATTTTTGAGAGAGAGAGCATGAGAGGTGGAGGGACAGAAAGAGAGGGAGACACAGAATCCAAAGCAGGCTCCAGGCTCTGAGCTGTCAGCACAGAGCCCAACACGGAGCTCGAACCCACAGACCGTGAGATCATGACCTGCGCCAAAGTTGGACGCTTAACCACCTGAGCCACCCAGGTTCACCAATAGGGCTGTTATGATTATTAGGGACAATATATGTAAAGCATCTAGAATAAAATGAAGAGTATAGGAGATACTCAATAAATGATAATTGTAGTTATTTTTATTATTGTTGCATATTGTTTCCCATTTCATTTTAAACTTCTTGATATCAGGGAGTATATCTTCCCACAGTGATTTTCAGGTATATATTTTTAAATTTTTAAATGAAAATTAAACTATTTTTAAATGAAATATTGATTATAAGTCCTTTCCACAAATCCTGTGGTTATAAATCCTTTTCACTGATTGAATTGGTCAGGAGAGACTGATTGGAGTTTAGATGAGAACCAATGAGATGAATGGAGGCTCCAGAATTGGATATGGAAGGGATTGTGTGGAGGAAGAATTTTAAGGATTTGGTGATGAGCTGGAAGTGATGGGGAGGGATGGGAGGGAGTCTCTGGATAACTGAGCTTTTCAGCTTGAGTGGATGGGTCAGGAAAAATGGGAGAAGGAACAGGGTTGGGGTGGAGAAAGATTTGAATAGTTGGGCTTGACGTATGTTGAGTTTGAGGTATGTGGTAGGCAGCTCGATCGATGGATATGAATAGGTGATATAGAGTGGATCTCAGGGGCTCTGAGAGCAGGTACAGGAAGTTCAGACCCTTGAAAAGTACATTAAGAACAGATTTGCTGAAAACACTAAGAAACTGTCTCTTTATCTCTATTTATATTTTTTCATTTTAACATTGGCCATTAAAGCCTCAAACAAAAAGAGCAAATAATGTAGAAATTTCAGGTAGGGAAACAAATGTGGGTTTTTGGCAAGTTTGGGGGTAGTTTTTTAGCCCTAGTTAAATCATAATGTTTTGGTATGTCATATGAAAACTCTAAGATGTATTTTAGCACAGAATTTCCTCCCATCTCAAATGTATTAGACCCACTTTTCTATTTTGAAGCTAACAGGCAATATTTTATTGGTGTTTTTGGCTTTAGAAGCATGTTAAATTTTTTAAAAATGACAAAGTGGAAAATAAAATCTCATCTGATAGTATATAATCTCAGTAATTGACACAATAGAACAATTGTCTTGTTTCCATATGTAAATAGAATTGTGCATACTCTTCTACTGTTCTTAAAGATTATATCATTTCCTTGTCCTTTTCATGAAGCTAATAGATTATCTAATTTTATCCTCAGTGCTGAGAACTTCATTTCAGTGTCATTTTCAGGCAAACAACCACGCTGTATTACAACTCTGTGCTTGAAGATTTAGCTCCAGGTCTGCTCTCCTCCTCCACAAGACCCACCATTCTAGATCAAGTTCTAGGCCAGGTGGCCAACTTGAAGCCTCAGTGTCTTCGTTAAAGAACACCTGACAGCCAAAGTACCACTAATTCTTTAAAATCTGCTTCCCCACAACAAGAAGGAAAGAAAGAAAGAAAGAGAGAGAGAAAGAGAAAGAAAAAGAAAGAAAGAAGGAAGGAAGGAAAGAGAGAAAAAGAAAGAAAGAAAAGGAAGCAAAGAAAGAAAGAAGGAAAGGAAGCAAAGAAAGAAAGAAAGAAGGAAAGGATGAAAGGAAGAAAATTAAATAGAATTAAATAAGCAAGAGTTACATCCATTATATTGAATTTTAGGAACTTCTATTTACTTAGTTTCCTGTTGCTGTTGCACCAAATTATGACAAACTTAATGGCTTAAAAAACAACACAAATGTATTATCTTATAGTTCTAGAATTTATCAGTCCAAAACTAGTATGAACAGGTTAAAATTTAGGTGTTGGCGGGACTGCCTTCCTTTTTGGAGACTAGAAGAATTTGTTTTCTTGCTTTTTCTAGCCTTTAGAGGCTGCCTGCATTCCTTGGTGTATGGTTCTCTCCCATCTTCAGAGCCACCATTATCATGTCAAGTCTTTCTCCTTCTGCATCACTTTGACACTGACTCTTCTTTTCCCTCCTTCTTCCATTTTTAAGGACCTTGTGATTCCATTAGGCCCACCTGGAAAATCCAGAATAATTTACTAATCCAAGGTCAGCTGATCAGCAAACTTTAATTCTATCTGCTACTTTCACTCCCCTTTTCCATGGAACATAATATTCACAGGTTTTGGGGATTAGGATGTAGACATTTTAGGGGGTGCTATTATTCTGCCTACTGCACTGCTTCACCATGTTAAACATAACATGGTATGTTAGTGGCATAATCGTAAAATCTGGTATGTTTGTATAAAAGACATCAAGGTTCTAATATAGTTGGATTCTCCGTAATTGTGCTGAAAGTAACTCAATGCTGAGTTATTTCAGATGTCAGGGGACCATCTGAGACATGGAGTGCTGAACCTCTTAATATAACATGACTGTGTGAGGGAGGTAGGAAATATTCAGGGAAGACAAATTAGTGAGTCATTGTGTATTACTTTAGGCAACACTGTGCATTAGAACTTTCTGAGATGACAGAAATGTTCTCTATCTGAACTAATATTGTAGCCATTAGCTACATGTGGATATTGAGCCCCTGAAAGATGGTTAGAGCATCTGGGAAACGGAATTTTTAACTTTACTTAAATCAGTTTAGGGGTGCATGACTGGCTCAACTGGGGGAGCATGTGATTCTTGATCACAATGTGACGCTTGTCTCAGGATCCTGAGTTCGGACCCTATTATGGGGTGTAGAGATTACTTAAAAATAAAATCTTAAAAAAATAAAATCCATTTAAATTTCATTAGTCACATAAGTCAGATCCTGCTGTTTAAATCCCAGTTTGGCCTTTTATTAGCTTGAGGGCTTTTTTCTAAGGGCAGGTTACTTAGCCTGTTTGAATCTTAGTTTACTTCTGTGTACATCTGGGAAGCTAATTTTTTGTTTTCATTTTTTATTTTGAAATAATTTTAGACTCACACAAAGTTGCAAAATTAGCACAGAGAGTTCCTGTGCATCCTCCTTGCTGGCTTCCTCTAATGATAAGATCTTAGAAAACCATAAGACATTATTAAAATCACATAATTCACGTGGGTAGTATACCATTAACTAAACTGCACACCTAATTCAGATTTTACCCATTTTATACATGTAAATGTTTGGGGGAGGATATACAGTTGTGTGAAATTTTATTACATGTGGAGATGTGTGTAATCACCACAATCAGGATATATACCATCACCATAAAGAAACTCTATTGTGCTTTCCTTTATAGTTATACCTACTTTCCAATCCTAACTTCTAGCAATACTGGTCTATTTTCCATCACATTTGTTATTTTGAGACTGTTTTATGAATGGGATAATACAAGATGGCTTTTTTTACTCAGCATACTGCCCTTTGAGATCCATTCAAGTTGTGTGTATCTGTGTTTATTTCTGTTTGTTGCTGAATAGTATTATATTTTATGGATGTACCAAGTTTGTTTATCCATACACCCACTGAAGAACATTTGGGTTATTTGTAGCTTTTGACTCTTAAAAATGAAACTGCTATGAATGTTCATGTAGAGGTTTTTGGGAGAACATAAATTTTCATTTCTCTATGATGAATACCCAGGCATGTAATTGATGGAGAAAAAGTAACAATATTTCTAGGTTTCTGCTGTATTAGATCTAAATAATTTTTACTATAATGAAAATCCTATTATCACTCAATAGGTGATGTTTTATAGTGGGATTAACTGATTAACAACTAAACATGTATCTTAAAATGACCATATAAAAATATCAAAACTATACAAGGTCAGATTAATATTTTTAAATGATCTAGAGGGAAATATGATGAACATGAATAGAAATTGAAAGGAACTTACAAATGTGCATGTTAAAATGCATAGTTTCTGTTAGTTTATTTCTCCCACTTTAAACAATGATATAGTTCTCACCTCTCCTTCACAGTTCATTAAAACATTACATCAAGGGCAACATGATGGACACTTGTGGTGATGGAATTCTTTTGTGTCTTGACTATGGGGGTGGATATATGAACCTCAACACATGTAAAATTCTGTGGAACTACACACACACACACACACACACACACACACACACACATAGACATAAGTGCATATAAAACTAGAAAAATATGAGCAGGTTGAAGGATCATGTCACTGTCAATATGTTGGTTGTGATATTGTACTGTAGGTATGCAAGATATTACCATTGGAGGAAACTGGAACAAGAGTACTCTAGGTCTTATTTCTTACAATTGCAGAAGAAGCTACAGTTATTTAAAAATAGAAAGTTTATTTTAAAAAAACACATCAACCATTTGCTCTATTTCTGGGGCTTGCCACCAATTCTGTAGGCTTTGTATAATCTTTGAATTTCCAGAGTGTATATGTCTCAGTCAAAAAGCTCAACTGCCTATCCTGAAACTGTTTTTTTGAGCAACTACACAATAATCTGCATGATCAAAGTATACTGAAAAACCTATGACTCAGAAACATGACATTCTTTCACTTCTTTTGGCTTGCTCTTTTTAAAAATACAGGATAACATCTTAGGGAAAGTCTGTCATTGACCTCTCCCGTTCTTTAGATGCTGTGCTACAGGGTTCCACTTGAATGGGTTCTGCCCTGACCAAAGTGTGCTTGCTTTGGAGAAATTCTATTTTTACTTGTCTAATAGATAATTCTTTATGTTAGAAAATGAGGTCAAGTAAACACTCAGCCACAGTCCAGAATTATAACTACAGATACGGGGAACTGTTTAGAACCTAGACTTATTTAGAACACCTTTTGAAAACCCTAGAATGAAATGACCCAGTTACTCTGGTTTCTGCTTTATCTTCAAAGTCACCATTTTCTGAATTGTCCCTGACTGAGAACTATGCTGGATACAAGCTTTATAAGGGTGCCAAGCCTGTTTTGTTCATAAAGAATTTCTTCTTGCAATTCATTCAGCTGAACCTTATTATTATAGCTGGAGCCTTGCTCACCACGGTGACCATGGCTGGTGCCATCAGATATTAAATCTATTGATCTTGAGTGTACAGTCCATCTCGAGTTTTCAAATGGCCCATGCAGTCACTTCCCCTGGGGGGAAGCACATCTTAGCTTCTTGTGGGCTTCTCAAGGTTCATCTCGTTTCTGGGTACAATGTGTTCTTTTGATTTGCTGGTAATTTTGTTACTTCCCATGGACAGATATAAACTAGAGGACAAAAGGAGGGAAAGAAGTCCAAGGAATGTAGACTTCTTGCTTTTCAAATCACATTTCTTATGCTTGGTTGCCCTTATACCCAGGACATTTCCTGAATTCTTCTACTCTTACAGTGAGAGCCCACTCTTTAATTTCTCTCAGGTTGTATTGGGAAGATGGTGGGCTCCTGGAACAGAGAGTGCCTTGTTGAATAGAGCTACCTTCAAGCCTATGGTGAATAATTCCTATGAAGCTGATTAGTCTGTCTTGGGCTGCAGCAGTCATTTTGAAGTATGGCAGTGATTAGCTATTACCCTATGTTAGAGTAGGAACCTTTACCATACTGTATATAATTAAATACTATCATACTATAATATCATACTTGAAAATATAAACATAAAATATATGAAAATAACATATGAAAATATAAACATTTGAGACATCACAGAAAAAAAAGAAAGCTGGTCTCAGAGTCAGGAGACCTGGGACCAATTCTGGGCTTTATTATTTAATTACTTGCTGACTGTGTTGCTTAACCCTTCTTTGCCCCAATTTTCTCCTCTGCAGATGGAAATTAACTGTAATTTTGGTAGAATAAACAGAGAATGTTGAGCTGAAGCATACTACTCTTGAGAAAGGAAAAAAATAATACTGGAAGTTATGAAAACCTAAGTATAGTTTTAATAGACACTGACAAGAAATCTTTAATATTTGTCAAAATGTCTAGTTCTGGAGACCAAAAGCCTAATCTCTTTTCACCTTAGAATTGCCTGAGACACTGTGGGTTGCCTATGCAAGAGCTTTCCTTTTCTTTATTTTTTCCCCCTAGTATAGAGTGTTTGCACAATAGTGGTTAAAAAGAAATTTACTTGCTTCCCCAATCTCTCTTGTAGGTAGTACTGGTTATATGTAAGTTCTGGCCTTTGAGGTATAAGGGTAACATCTGGGTGACATCTGTGAACTAGTTTCTTCCCTTTAAAAAATAAAATAAAAAAGATACGAAGAGAGTGTTCTCAGCTGCTGCATTTTCTTCCTGTATTCGGATAGTTTTCTGCGACTTTAGAAACCATCTTGTGACCATGTGATGATAAACCCAAGGACAGAAGCCAACATGCTGACCACAACAGAATAGAATCATGGAAGATCTTGACTGACATAACCATGCACCTAACATGTTAGGACCACTTCTTTTATATTTTGAGAAAATAAAACCTTCTATTAATTAAGCCACTTCCTGTAATATTCTGTATACTTGCATCTGAAGGCATCCTGACTGACATACAAAAGAGTTTCCCAGGAACACAAATGCAGAGGTCACCATTTATATATAGTGATGGTGATGCTCCATGGAGTCGTACAACTTGGTGACCTTGGTCTTGGTGAACTCTTACTCATTCTTCCAAGTTTATCTTACAGAGTGCCTTTTCTGAGAAGTCCTTGTATACAGAGTAATAACTTATAGTTTAACACAACATCTTGTAATTATATTTTGTTATAGAGATAGTTATTTTTATAATACATTGATTTGAGGTTAAATGTCAATGAGTGTGTCTCAAGCACACGTATACAGCATATACAGTAGGTGCTCACAAACGGTTTCTGGAACAAAAGAAACTTTACTCACCTGTTCAGTGATAATAGAATTTTCATTATAGTAAAACTTATTCAGGTCTCATATAACAGAAATCTAGAAATAATTGTTATTTTTTCTCCATATGGGGTTTAGAAAAGAGATATAGGCGATGAAAAATTTATTGATAGTAGATATTTATTTTAGTGAAAATTTGAAATTTATATTTCGGGACCATACTTTCTTCCTCCCAACTCTTACCCTTCCTACCTCTTTACTTGCAGCTGAAAGATGAAAATGGATTTAGCATATGATAATCCTGAGGCTGCAATGATCTATGACATCTTTGAAAGATGCAGTCGTGTTCACTCTACTGCTTGATAAGGCAAGAGATTGCATACAGACATTGGGAGAAACATTTAGAAGCCATAAGAACTGAACCAACAGGAAGCTGGGCTACTCTTTAACCCTCAGGTGGCAAAACTTTACAGCTCAATCACGTGACAGGCTGGGTGATTGTTCAAGAATTTGCCTAATTTAAAATTAATCCATTTATTCATTCAACAAATACCTTTAGATAGACTAGTATGTATTACTTTTTTTTTTTTTTTTTTCTGAGTGCTAGAGATATATTGGTAATCAGTATATTCAAGGTCCTTGACTTCCTGGGCCTTAATATATTTATTCACATGTAGATGATAATGGTGATAATGGCCAGTTTTAGGGTCAGGGATAACCCTACAATTTCCTGACAAAAGTCCCGGAGAGTGTTGAGGCTCACTTTTTAAGCTGGGCATAGTAGGTAGAGTCCTAGTTTTCATTTGAGGGATTGCTAGTGTAATTCTTAGCAATGTGTTACTCTAAATAGAACTGGCATGTAGTGAATGATGTTAATTTATGAGTTCAGTGTTCTGGTTAGAGCCTGTACCAATTTTCTGTTTGTGCCCATGATCTGAATACTGTTCGATCCATGTCTAAAATAATCTAGGAGCTCATGTATGTAGTATAGCTATCCTATATGGGTAGTCCTGCCCAATCTGATAATACCAATAATATAATGTTAATCTGACTTCATCAGACTGGACATGACTATGTCCCAGAAACCACATAATGGTGATTCAGATGCCATTGCATTGCCCCTGTGCTAATGAAGTGAGCAAGAAATTGTTCAAAATGGTTTAGCGGATTTTCCCATCATAGTTCCAATCTCTTTTCAGAAAACCTATGAATCTTTGGAACTCTAATATTTATTTATCAGTTACTATGTGTCATATGTTATAAATAAAATATGTTATATCCTTTAAACTCATTACAAATTGATGAGATAGGTAATACCACTCTGACTTGATGAAACTGAGATTTCAAGAACCTAGGTTATTTGTTGAAGGTCACACGGCTTGTAGGTAGGCCAGCTGAGATTCAAACCAGGTCTATGGGACTCCTAAGTTCATTCCTGTTCTTTTTATATCATGCTTTCTTCTAGATATATCAATATGTAAAGTTAACTTAATTTTTAAGTGCAGACACATATCTTAGGGGATGGCATATTATTGTATATCAATCACAAAATTCATGAAATAACATTGGCTCTGTTATATGTAAATTTAATTCATACATAAAGTAAAAAACCCTAGAAATTATAATTTTCCACTTTTTGGTCCTTCTAGGTCATGGTCATTTAAAAAAAACTGAAGAGTCCACTATGTTTCATGGTTATAAAAAGTTGTAAAGTAAGAATCTTTCACAATCTTACTTGCTAAGTCTGATATTAAATACACGACCAAGAATGGCAATGGTAATTTTCAGCATTCAGTATGCATTTGAAATACTGGCAGAATTTCATATGTAGGAACTCTAATAATAGAAACAACTCCACCAACCTTGGTTTTAATGCATTCTTTTTATTCATATGTCAGGTTCCCTAAAGGTTTTATCTTGAAGTGTTAACAGGGAAATTTGTCACCAGTAGAGGACTAAATGAAGTCACGAGTCATATAACAAGCAGAACAGACAAGTAACCTTCACTTGGATACTTAAGAAAATACTGGCAGAAACCCTGATATAATCAATTTGCAAATAACTTGAAGACAAGAAGGTACTTAGTGGATAATGACTAATGTGTTCTACTTAAAACCAAATCCTTTTAAGCTAATCTAATATGGTAGATCAAGGAGGAATGATAGATTTTCTCTGTTGTGATTGCAACAAATCTTTTGATTATCTGCATGTTACACCCATCAATGAACAAAAAAGAAAAAAAAAAAGTGACCTGAAGCACACAGCTGGCTGGATTATAGTAACTACATAATGTCAAACATCTGGATGAAAATGCCAGATGCTCTTTTTCTGCAATGTCAAATATATTCATATAAACACTTATATATACACATGTGCATACACACATACCCAGAGTACATGTATTTGGAAATATATGAATTTTTGGCCTTTGTATTATGTTGGAATTTTTGCATCGTATAGACTTGGCTAAAGTTCTATGTCCCAACCATGAAGGATATGAATATTGTGAGAAGGTTCACAAGAATGCAAGGAACAAAAGACACCAGAAAATACTTTCTTGGCATAGAAGTTAAAGATATCAGGACAATTCAATCTGGAAAAAAAAAAAAAGGAAAAAACAAATAAGAGATAATTCAATAACATTATTTGAATATGCACCTGGTATAAAACAATCAAAACATTTTGGTCAAATGATTATGCAAGCAATTCAAATGAATTAAAAAAAATCTGATGATGCCATCAAGATAGTAATTGACAAAATAGTATTGACTGAACATTTACAAATAGTTGAGACATCTTAAATATAGCAATTTGCTGGCCCTTGGAGAGGATTGCCTTGTTGGCAGAGAAATAGGTAGGTTAATTAGATCTAAGACAAAAATTAGGGAAAGTTAAAAAAAAATGGTCAAAGAGAATATAAAAACCAGGACTCTAGAAGTCAGAATTAAGGAATATGGACCCTCCTCATGCTAGCATGAAGGTTCTACCCATCTGAAACCATAGGGCCTTAAGAGTTAAAGAAAGGCTGTCTCAGCCTAGAGGCATCTTATAATCTTTCTACCCCAATTAAAACTATAAGGTTTGCAAAATTGAATGTTGGCCCACATTATTCCTATTTCTCTATTTCCTTTCCTGTCCATTTTTCTTCACTAGTCCCATCAGTGACTCCTTCAAAGGGGCCTGCCTCACTTCAGGCAACCATCTTAGACCTATGGCCCTGAGTTAGTGCCTTTGTGCCCCTCTTCCACCCCCAGCAACCTCTACTTTCATGAATGTATTTCCTTACAGTTTAAAACTTTAGAGTCAGTCTTTGCGACTTTTAAAAAAGCAAATAATTCATGGATTATTTGAAGGTGCTTAGTGAGAAGAGCACTGAGGAGACTTCTTCACTAGCAGAGAAATGTCCACCCACACCCCAGACCCTGACCCCTACCCTGCCATGAGTACATTTATAAAATGTCATACTTTTCAAATGTAAGACAACAGTAGTTACACAGAATAACACTGATGGAGGGAGTGTCAGGCCAGGTAAAGAATGGTGAACAGATAGGTAGGAGACAGGGTGAATGTGATTGAAGAAACACAGGGCAATGTTTGGAGGCTTGTAGAGCATGATGAGATTCTCAGGTCCTATTAGAATTAGCCTCCTTGCTTGCTCAAACATAAGGCTGACCCTATCTCAAGCCGGTGTGATTCTATCATGGTAAAACCTGGCTAAGTTCCATGACTGTGGAGTCAGAATGCCCAGCACCAAAACTTGGCCCTTACTAGTGGTGTCACTTTGGGCTAGCTGCTTGACTTCTTCAGCCTAAGGTACTTCATTACTTACGGAAGTCTAGACAGCCAGCAAAACAAGGAACCAAGCCTGATTTGTAGCATTTGCTAATTTCTGTGTTGTAAGTACCCCTACCTTGACCAATTCCAACTTACCAACGTGATGTCGCCAAGCATGGCGTTGGGCAGAGACATGCAATCATACGTCATCATATTTCTACCATACAGGTAAGAGTAGATGTAAAAACCTCAAAAAACCTCAAGAGCACAGGATAATAGTACAGTTTGTAATATAATTGGTGAGTAATAAATTTTAAGTATTAATTGCCCTTTTTTAAAAATGAAACTTAATTGTAAGTATATATAATTTATTGTTTAGTAATGTGTATTTTTAAAAACTGGATTGCAAAATTCCTGAAAATTTAGCAATAGGCCCTGCTGAGCTGGTGCATGCTGGCTCCAGGACATCTCCAGTATGTACCCTAGAAGTTCTTAAACACTCCTGATTGGATTTGCATATTTATGCAAACACAAGAAAAGATTTACATTTTGTTCTTGGTCTCCCAGCTTTGACCTCCAGGGAGGGTAGTCCCATTTTGCCCGGGGCCCTGTTCGGGGATTCATTACCTTTGTGATGTGGGGAGTGGTTTGGTGTCCCAAGTTTCCTTGTTAGGTCCCTGTGCTGTCATTTCTTGGTGATAACTCATTGGTTTTCTCCCCAAAATAGAAACTCAGTATCTCATTTCATCTTCCAGTTATGCGCCGCTCTTCCAATTAAGCAAAGAAACAGATATTTACTTCTGTTTTATCTTTTGGATATCCACGTTTATTACACTTATCTGTCTTTTTCTTCACTGATTTCACATTTGTGGGGGTGTATGCATACAAGATTACTTTTTTACTTAAAATTTTTTTTTTAATTTAATATATTTTTATAAATTTCTGTCAGCACAGAGCCTGACGTGGGGCTTGAACTCACAAGCCGCAAGATCATGACCTGAGCCGAAGTCGGACGCTTAACCGACTGAGCCACCCAGGTGCCCCATGTAAGACTATTTTTTCAAATATCAGTCTCATTTTCACCTTGTTAAAGATACTTATTTCTGAAATATTATTTGAACTTGAACATTCTAAAATCATTGTGGTAAATTTTACCTCATATTCAAGACCTTTGTCTTGACAAGACCTTTGTCTTTTTCATAATTGTGTGCTCAGCATGTAGTGCATTGCTTGGTATATAACATTGAGTTAATTTAAAGTGTGCAACATGTTGTACAACACTTATATGTTGCAAAATGGTCACCACAGTAGCATTAGTTAGCCCTTCCATTACCTATATAATTACCACTTCTTTTTTGTATTGAGAACATTTAAGATCTGTTCTCTTAGTAACTTTCAAGTATATACTATAGTACTGTTAACTGTAAGCACCATGGTATATATTACATCCCCAGAACTTATTCATCTTATAAATAGAAGTTTGTATCCTTTGACCAACACCTCTCTGTTCTTCCCCGCCCCCACCTCCTGGTAACCACCATTCTAGTCTGTTTCTGTGCATTTGGGTTTTTTAGACAAGTGATATGATATAGTATTTGTCTTTCTCTGACTGACTTACCACACTTAGCATAATGCTTTCAAGGTCCATCCATGTTGTTGCAAATGACAGAATTTCCTTCTTTCTCATGGCTGAATAATATTCCATTGTGTATATATCTCACATTTTCTTTATCTGTTCATACATAGACACAGAAGTAGTTTCCATATCTGGGCTGTTGTGAATAATGCTGCAATGAACAGGGGAATGCAGATATCATTTCAAGATGCTGGTTTCATTTCCTTTGAATATGTACCCAGAAGTGAGATTGCTATATAATATGTTAATTCTATTTTTAATTATTTAAGGAACCTCCATACTGTTTTCCATAGTGGCTGCACTACACAAGAATTCCTTCTTTCCACATCCTCAACGACACTTGTTATCTTTTGTCTTTTTCATAATAGCCATCCTGGTATCACCTCCCAGATAAATACTGTACCCAGGATACTGGCACTGGTTCTGTTTTTTGGGAAACCCAAACTCACACAGGAATATTTATTTTTGGGGATGCCTGGGCCTCAATCTGTGGAGCTTGCGACTCTTGATCTCGGGGTCATAAGTTCAAGCCCCACACTGAGTACAGAGATTACTTAAATAAACTTTAAAATAAATAAATAAAAGGTTTTTTTTTTTTTAATTTTTTTTTTCAACGTTTATTTATTTTTGGGACAGAGAGAGACAGAGCATGAACGGGGGAGGCGCAGAGAGAGAGGGAGACACAGAATCGGAAACAGGCTCCAGGCCCTGAGCCATCAGCCCAGAGCCTGACGCGGGGCTCGAACTCACGGACCGTGAGATCGTGACCTGGCTGAAGTCGGACACTTAACCGACTGCGCCACCCAGGCGCCCCAAAGGTTTTTTTTTTTTAAGGAGTATTTATTTACTTACTTAATTTTGTCAAGGTGAATTTCCGTTTTTTTCTTTTTCTTTTGAAATAATTCTAACTTCTAAAAAAGCTATACTGAAAGAATAGTACAAAATAACTCCCGCATTCTCTTTGCCCAAGAGCTCAATCAAGTTTCATCTGTCATCTCAATAACATCCTTCATGGTAAGGCAGCCCAGTGTAGGATCACATGTTGCACCTATGTCATGTCTCCTGAGTCTCTTTCAAACTGGAGCAGTTCTTCAATTTTCTTTCACTGTCATGGCCTTGTCTTTTTAAATATACGCCATTTTATAGGCTTCCTTCAGTTTAGGTTTGTTCAATGTTTCCTCATGATTAGACTCAGGTTTTTCATCTTTGACTGAAATACCACAGAAGTGGCCCTGTGTTCTTCTTATTATGTCCTATCTGGTGGCACACAATGTCAACTTATCATATTACCTGTGGTATTAACTTTAATTATGTGGTTAAGATGATGTCTGCTGCCTAGTTTCTCCAAAGTAAATTTGCTTTTTTCCTTTCCTCTAATTAATAAAATATTTTATGAGGAGATACTCTGGCAAGGCTGGTTCATGACTGTATCACCTGTGCAGTTACATAGGGTCCTGTGCTTAGAAAGATCCCAGACTTGGTTTTCTTTTTGCTTGGTTCCCACAAGGAAGGAAAGAAGGGAGGGAGGGAGGAAAGGAAAATAAGGTGGGGAGGAAACAGGCATACATTTAATTTTCTCTAATTTTTTAAATTGAGGTGAAACACATCTAAAATTTGCTATATTAACTATTTGTAAGTGTACAATTCAGTGGTATTAAGTACTTTCATATTGTTTTGTAACCATCACCACCATATTCCTTGGAGACTTTCATTGCTGTCTTCACATTTAAAAAAAAAATGTTTATTCATTTTTGACAGAGAGAGTGTATGTGAGCTGGGGAAGGGGCAGAGAGGGGGAGACACAGAATCCGAAGCAGGCTCCAGGCTCTCAGCTGTCAACACAGAGCCCGACACGGGGCCCGAACCCACAAGCTGTGAGATCATGACCCGAGCCAAAGTCGGATGCCCAACCAACCGAGCTGCCCAGGTGCCCTGCTGTCTTCACATTTTAAGTAGTAGTCACCTTCTTCATTCTTTACTAACTGCTGTCTCCATCGTGTCCAAACACCTATAGTTTTGCTCCAGCGGTGTGCTGGAATTTCTCTGCTGGAAATCTAGACTTCCACAGAAGGTCTCTTGTTGAACTGTGTTGTCCGGGGCCTCTGGACCGTAGCCGAGAGGGGCTGGAGCTGGTTCATGGGCCATTGCAATATCCACAACCAGGAGTGAGTCTATATCCCTATTATCTGATGCATGAATGGATGAGATTCCTCCTGGGTGCCCTGGCATATGGTGCTGGATTCCACAGCTCCCATATAGACACTTTTGTCTGTGAGTGGATACCAAATTGTTATTGTTGAAGGACGTACAAACAAGGGACCTCTTAGCCATGATGCTTGACACTTAAAATTATTGAATGATTAGATGGTTGTATATTATTCTATGTCCAAAATAAGCAATATTTTTTTTCTAAAAAATTTAGAAGGTTTTCTTCCTGACTTTCCTTTTCTGTTTTTCTTAAGGTACCACTTACTTTTTTTGTCACCTAAGCTCAAGTCCTCTCAATTGTCTCTTAAGCATTCATCTCCTCACCCCTGACCTTTACCAACTTTAGTAACTTCAGCTGTCCCTCCTCTACCCATTTATATCTTTTCTAACTGCTGCCTCTGGCCTAGCTCATACCCTAATCACCTTTCACTGGACGACTGCTATTTGTCTTCTAATTAGTTTTCCCACCTCCAGTCTCATTCCACATTAATCCATCTTCCTGGTTCCAGAGAAACTCTCCTGAAGCACAGGTCAGATCATACCATGTCCTTTAAAACAGACCAGATGGTTCTGACACCATCAGGACAAAATCCAAATCCCTCATGTGCCATTTAGGCCCTTCTACAATCTGGCCTCAATCTGCCCATCCACCCTTTCCTCTCAGCAATTCCTTCTACATTTGACATGCCAATGTTTCCCAGGTGAATTCCTCAGAAGAGTATTTCCTCAGAAATTAATAGATGCTATGTTGAACACATTTCCCATGGCCAAATAGGCTGGAATAACAATGCTGGCCTAAACAGATCTTGGTGGGACTCCTCAGAGCCAAGCTATGTTGAAAAATATGACTCAACAATATATATACGCTTTGGGATATATTAGATAAAACTGTAGAGAAAAACAAGGGGATGCTGAATAAAAAATTCAGGGTAGTAGTTATCTTATGTGGGAAGGAGGAAAGTGTGACAAGGGAAGTGTATATAGGGGGCTTTAATGATGTTGGGAATTGCCCTATAGCTTAAGCAAGGTAGTGTATACATGGGTGCATGTTATTTGTTGTTGTTTATCCTTTTCTTTTCACATTTTAACATCTTTGAAATCAGGATAGTCTGACAATTGCTGAAAGTCAGTGACAATTGTGATGTAGTTGTTTTTACCTTAGAAATATCCTAACCAATTTCTTTTACTCATATTCTCTTTTTTTTTGTACGCATAAGAGTGACATATGACAAAAATCCAAGTCTGAAAGACCTCTTTCATTAAGTACAAAATAAAAATCTCAATGGCAAGAAAAAGTCATCCATAAGTTTTTAACAGTATCTCTATTCCAGTTTGATGGCAACTTAAGGATATTCGTGACTGAAGCATATTTCTACATGGTCAATGTAGAGCATAAAGATGACTGTTAAAATAGCAAGCTCAGTATCTCACACAAAGTAAGTACACACTAAATACTGTTGATTGACTTTCTAGTGACTGTTAATAATCAACTCAAATGACCCTGTACCATTCTTCACCAAATCTGGCCTTTTACACACACACACACACACACACACACACACACACACACACAGAATAATGATTGGAAAACTTACTTTGGTAAATGTCTGACCTGATAAGGCAGTCCACATTTATGAGCTAATGGGAAAAGACTACAAGGAATCTTAAACTCAACCTGACCTTGCCCTTCTCTTAACTCCTGCTATGATTAGTTGTATGACACTAATTACTTCTGTTCTTAATATCAAATTCATAATGTCCTTAAGGAACTGTGGCTTCTGTTTGTTATTATATATGAAGCTGTGCATATAGTGGTACTTAATCTGTTGTTTGATTAATGATTTTGTTTGTATAAGTGGCACATTAATCACATCCTCAGAATATAGGGTTTGGCTTGTGACTCAACTCTGTGTATTGCCACAAGACCTTAAAATTCTATGCATGAATCTAAATTGCAACCATTCTCTAATACGTGATTCTTATTTATTTGGCTTATGGTCAGTAAATCAAAAGAGATTGAAAGTTGGATAAACTGATATATAAGGAAATTTCCATTTTCTGTGTTACTGACCTTCAAGCTAAAAGTGTTGGTTTTTCTAGTAGTAAGCCCAGTAGTAGACACACATTGGAACTGGACCTACAGGACATACCCAGAATCTAAATATGACCGAATGTGGCCTTCTCAGGTTCACGTAGAACCTTCTCAGGTTTACTATATGTGCTGATCACTACTTTCTATGGAAATGTAAGTCTCTAATTATAGAGTCGGCCATAACTCTTCAGTCTTTCTCACTGTTGACTTCTGTTTTTTAATTACACATTTTTCATCTTTTGAAAGATCTATTTCTTAGTTCACTCTCAATCTCTATTTCTGTTATTCACAGTACCAGTGTGGCACTAAGTCCTCAGTAATGACTTATTGAAATCTCATCCTAATCATGTGTGAGGTAAAGGCGTAGGGTAATATGTTCTATCCCTCGACTGTTTGGCACCATGAAAGGAAGATTATTTAGAAGGGGAAATTCTATTTTCTTCTTACTTCTCATATCTTTATTACCCCTAAACCTAGACCAGAAATCTTGAGATTGCTGTATTTGCCATTTGTTCTAAAGAAATGATAAATCCTGAGACATATTTTACTGCCCCAAGTTAGTACATATCAAGAATTAAATCTCCCCAAGACAAATAAGATAGATGAAAAGTTAATTGTGAATGTAGCTCATTTAAAAAATTACACTTAAAGCCACAGCCAAAAATACTTTTCTTAGTGAAGGAGACATCATATAGTTGTCATGTAAAATTTTAGAATGAAGAGTTCTTATAGATTTAATTCATTCTAATATGAATAGAATTAATTGCTTCTATGGTTAATTCAAATGTTAGCAGTAATCATCCTGATAGGGATTATTTAGAACAAAAAGACAATGAAGAACAAGCTATAATATCACTTGGCTGTCTCTAAAGACCATAGTTAAAAGCATCAACTATTTAATCTTCTTATTTTTTTATGAAATAATTTTCAAAATGAATATTTTAGGTCAGTGATCCAATTTAAATCCTATTAAAAAGCAAGAAAAGCATGTAGTCAGAAATAATTCTTCTGCTATATCTTATGTTACACTCAAGGCCTTTCACAAATTTTTGAAAAGTATTTGGGAATCAGAGTATCACACAAAAAAAATTCTTTCTCTTTTTTATGGCATGCTGATGTTATATGTTACTTTCTCCCTGACAGCTCCTATAATGGAAAGCCTTTAATGTGTTTGGAATAAAGAATTCTAGATAATAAAATTTCATTCTCTTTCTAAGGATACGCTGAAAGTCAGAGAGGGTAAAATAATCAAGTATTAAACTACTCAAAGAACTCCCCCAAATATTTCCACTAAGATTGATTTGCACTGTGTTTATCTGAAAAGAAAAAAGTTAAATTGACTAGTTCAGCATTTATTTTATAAGAAGGATGAGTATCTGCTGAACAGCCTATTAAAAAAGAAAGACACACTGCAGATTGGAGGTTCAGTGTTTTAGAACGTGTTCCATGGTGTTAAGGACCCATAGACCAGGATTTAGTGGCTAATAGCCCTGGAGTTCCAGGAAACTCTAACTTAAGTACCAGAGGAACTCTGGTTATCTGTAATTTCTGATGTGGCTCACTGGTTGCTCCATGATCTAGAAAGCTTGCTATAAATTGAATCCTAGTTCTTGTGGAGATTGTTCACTCTACAGAATTAGCAGGGAAAGTCTTAATAGTTCCAGAGAAGGTGGGAAATTATTAAGCCTTGCTTATTCCTCTTTTGTAATGATCTGTGTTCAGTCAGGATTCTCCAGAGAAATGAAACTCATAAAAGTTATATTTGAACTAAAATACAGACGTTAGAAATAATATATAACAACTAATATATATAATATGCATGTATCTATCTATCTATCTATCTATCTATCTATCTATCTATCTACCTATAGAGAGAGAGAGGCAGACATAGAGATAGAAGTTTATTATAAGGAATTGGTTTATGTCATTATGGAGGCTGAGAAGTCCTAAGATATATAATAAGTAATCTGGAGACCCAGAAGAGCCAATGATATAGCTCCAGTTCAAGTCCAAACACCTGAGAAACAGGAGAGCTGATAGCCTAAGTTCCAGTCCAAAATCCAGCATACTTGAGACCCAAGAAGAGCTTACATTTTATTTTCATTCCAAAGGTAGGAAAACACTAATATCTCAAATCAACCATCAGACAGGAGGAGTGCCCTCTTACTCAGGGGAGGTTAGCACTTTTGTTCTATTCAAGTCTTCAGAGAATTGGGTGAGGGCCACCACATTAAGGAGGGCAATCTGCTTTATTCAGTCTACTGATTCAAATGATACTATCATCCAGAAATACCCTCACAGATACACCCCAAAAATGTTTGACCGAATATCTGATCATCCCATAACCCACTCAAGTTGAAACAAAATTAACCATTACAATCTGATTCTATTTATGGACTTTTCTCATGTTGCCTGAAAGACACTGAAATTATTATATACATTCTACAGTCATGATTTAAAAAGAATTGAAAACAGGGCTTTCTGTAGACTTATTAATGTTTTAGACCTGGAAGAAACCTTAGAAATGTTTAGTCCAATTCTCTTGTTTTAATTCCCCAAAGATAATGCTCTTGGGGTCCCTGAGGTAACAAGAAACCAAGCTGGTCCCTCTCCTCCTGCTTTTAGGCTAGGGCTTCTCCCACAATCCAC